>NW_018404492.1:4418340-4504595 GCF_002113885.1 Mizuhopecten yessoensis
ACATAACTGAAGTGGTTACTGTGATGGACAAAAGGCATTCACAAGAGGTCAACACCAAGACTTTGAAAACAAAAAAATATCCATTTTCTAGCTTAAGTTCACAAATCATAAATGTAATACTCACTGCCCACCAAGATGTTCGAATGTCCTGTTGTTGTATGCAGTAAAGAACAAATTAACCAGTATATATATATATATATTCATATGAAATGTACCAAGTACCCAAATGAATGTGTATAGTTTACATCAGAACATTACATCTCCGACCAGGGAGAAAACAACCTCAGAAACATTAATCGACCATATATATACTTCGGACTCGTTTTCCTGCAGAGAGGCCGGCGTTATCCCGTTATGAATAAGAGATCATCACTTAGTGTATGCTGTCAGAAAAGTAAACTTTGCTCATACCAATAGTGATCATATTAACATTAAATATAGAAATTTTAAGAAAATTAATGTCGACGAATTTAAAGCACACATGGCACAGATGCCATGGTCTGTTATCGAGGTGTTTGACAGCATTGACGATTCATGGGACTCTTTTAAAGAGTTGTTTTATGGTGTTGTCGACAAACAAATACCAATAACAGAAAAACGTGTTAGTGCAAAATCCGAAAAATGGATTAATGATGATATACTTAGTGAAATGCACACACGTGACTGTTTACACGAACAAGCAAGAAAATCCAAGTTAGATACGGACTGGGACTTGTACAAGGCAGCCCGTAACAGGGTCGTGACCAAAATAAAACAAACTAAACGTGACTACTTGGATGAAGCGATGTTACAATGTTCTAAAAACTCCAAAGATATGTGGAAGAAAATAAAAAAAAAAATTACCGTCCTCTAAAGCATGCAACGTCCCATGTCTAAATGTAAATGGAGAAAATGTTACAGAAACAATCGATATCGCAAATGCATTTAACGATTATTTTTGTAACATTGGTGTTGAAATTGGACGTAAATTTGACTCAAGTTTACCGAATGTACAATTTGGTATTAAAGTTGAACAAAAGTTCAATATTCCTTTTGTGAATTCTGAATTTGTAAAAAAACAAATATCAGAATTACGTGATGGAAAAGCTACTGGAATTGATGGCATTTCTGTAAAACTCCTAAAACTTGCTGGTGAATTAATCATTCACCCTTTAACCTATATTTTTAACAAATCCATCAGTTCTGGTTCATTTCCAAAAGACTGGAAGAAAGCCAAAGTCACCCCAATATTTAAAGCCGGGGACATGACCTCTGTAAATAGCTATCGACCTATTTCTGTCCTCTCTGTGGTTAGCAAAATATATGAGAGACATGTACATAACTCTTTTTATAAATATTTGTCATCAAATGAACTTCTAACTGAATCCCAATATGGTTTCAGACCTCAACGTTCAACAGAAACGGCCCTCACAGGTTTAGTAGACGAGTGGTCAAAAAATATTGATGACGGTAAATTCACGGGTGTTTTGTTTTTAGATCTTCGTAAAGCATTTGATACCGTAAATCATAAAGTGCTCTTGCATAAGCTTAATGCTTACGGGGTTTCTGATATAGCATTGAACTTTTTCGAATCATACCTTTCTGGTAGAGTGCAAGCGGTAAACTTTAAAGGTACTTTATCAAGTTGTAAGGAAATAAACATCGGTGTACCCCAGGGTTCGATACTTGGGCCACTTTTTTTTATCTTGCATATGAATGACTATCCAACATGTTTGAAACATTCATCAGTTGTAATGTACGCTGACGACACATCACAGGGTGTAAAAGGTGATGCAGTTGATGATGTCGAAGAAAAGTTAATAGTTGACCTTGAATTAGCAAGTGAGTGGATGACCAATAATAAAATGAGTCTAAATCTAACAAAAACCCAATGCATGCTTATTGGCTCATCACAAAAATTATCAAAACACAGACAGATGCGTGTCAAAGTGGGTGATATAATTATTGAAACTGTACACAATGCCAAACTACTGGGAGTTTTTATTGACAGCTGTTTGTCATGGAATGTACATATTGAATATGTATGTAAGAAATTATCAAAGAAAATTGGAGTGTTAAAACGAATCAGAAAATTCATGTCCCAAGAAATGTCCAAAATGGTGTATACGACTATTGTTTTACCTCATTTTATGTACTGTTCTTCAGTATGGAGCAATCCTACAAATGTGTCGCTTAAGGAAAGAATATTTAAACTTCAAAAAAGAGCAGCAAGAGTAATTCTAAATATAAGAGAAATTCGTACACCAACTTCGTTACTTTTAAAGACTTTAAACTGGATGGCTATTCACGATTTTTATACTTTTAGAAAATGTGTTCTAACTTATAAAATCCTTAACGACCAGGCTCCAGGATTTTTAAAACAAAATTTATTTACCTATGTAACCCAGATTTCCACAAGAACCACAAGATCTTCTGCGAAGAACCAGCTCTATATCCCCAAGTGTAGAACAAGTTTTTACAAAAATTCTTTTAGATACATTTGTACTCTTTTATGGAATACTTTGGAAGAAACCATACGAACCACAACAAATGTTCTGGCTTTTAAAAAAGGCATATCTGGCCAATTATTTTGAAAATACTAGAACATGAATACCATGTGTTACCGGCGGACCAAGTAGGTAGGGGATTCCCAATCACTGGGAAACCAGGTACTATATGGTATATGCTCAGAACCAAATTTCTGCTTCACAAGAATGGGTAGGCCTGGATGAAAGAGTTGGAGCCATATGACAACAATGGTGTTCTCAAGAGTGGGAGTAAGATCCTCGTCTACCTCAACAGCTTCACCGTGATGTGTAACGCCGCAGTTGGCAGTAAGTAAATTGTCCTCAGAAAATGCTGTAAGCCGTTGGAACAGATCCTCAGGTCTTTCGTCTGGCTGTAAAGATATTCTCGACAAATCTAGAAAGTGAGCACTGGTGGACTGGAAGCCGTAGTGTTGTCTGATTTTTTGCCAGATATCATTTAGGAAAAGTGAGCATTTACTATGGAGTTTCTTGAGATGACGGGGCAAAAATTGGCAATCTGCCCTAACATTAGGTCAAGGTGGGCATTTTTCTGAGCGGCGGTCAATCGCTGGTCTGCCGGGATGGGGTCGTTATCATTATTGAAACCCCTATGGTTTTTTTTAGCGGTTTTCTTTTGCCATGTTGCCTCTAGGAAAGGAACAAAATTCTTGTCCAGTGAAAGAATATACACAAGGTTCTGTCGCCAACCTTCATACGATGTTATTGTATTGTCTCATGCTTTGTTAATTGCCATTGTTTGGGGGCTCTCGGGGCAGCCATGTCGCTATATCACACTGAATGGTATTGAGATGCTCAGGATGATGAAATGAACACACAAAAATACAGACACAATTCACGATCGTGTTGAATACATAAAATAATGGACAAATTGGATCACAGTTCACAAGAAAAAACAGCTGGTATGACGTGGAATAAATGGAAATTCTTATTTGAGTATGTGAATCCTGTAGGCCTTAACGCTACGAGCCCTTGTGTAAACGCGGTTGTTGTTGACGTTACATCCTTCACTTTAAAGTACAGATGTCACGATGTTGGTTGACTACATCTTCATTAGAGTCTTCTAGGCATAGGTAATGCGCTGCCACCACGCCAATAAGGAATGACACCGTGTTCTGATGGTAAAGACTGTATGTAACACAACGCACAATAACCACACGGAAGAGGGAGCGCCATGCATGGGGCCGCCTAGCAGTCAGTGACGAGGCCGCTTGATATAAGAGAAAGAAAATAACGTACTGGCGTTGTATCTTTTTTTTGAAGTAACATGCCACTATGCTTTTATCCGATAATTTTAAGATAAAAAAACACACACATAAGCTTTTAATCACGAACTTTTCCTCGAATGTGCCTATGTATAATCTTCGGCACGATGAAGGACACAAGTTAAGGTATACTGTTGGTGCCGACATGTACACATGTATGTAAACTGTAAAACGAAAGTAGGTCTGCGCGATCGCAAACATTTAATGCTGATGTTTTCGCATAAATGTCAGTTAGAACTTGATGTGATAGCAATGGATTAAACGAGTGTTACCTTGTGTTAGATTCTAGCACATCAGTGTCTCAATACAAACGGTATTGATCTGTTAATGTTAGATAAACGTCTGTTTATTATTACTGTCCTGTTTATGTTGTGAGCTATTTCCGGGTCACGTTCTCGTATCAAGTGCGCTTCCGGTTACGTCATAAAATGCAAAATCTTTTTGATATTTATTAATTAAAGATAGTTTAAAGAATAAACTAGTTGATAACTACATTGTAAATATTATTTTCTTGAATGTTTGCGAAGCAGACGACGTTTGATCATAATCTCGAAACTAGTACATTTTTTCAAAAGAAAATGTGTTTTAACATTTGAAAGAAAAAAGTTTGAAGGGGAAAAAATCAATTTGTTCCTTTATGAATTAATGAAAGTGACACAAAAATGAAAGATAGTAAATAATTGATAGTAAATTTATCAAAAACAGCATCCTTAGAGAGTATGTTCTGGGCATGATCGTTTAGAAGCTTGCAATACTTCAAACTCTTTCAAACGCGCATCAGCTCGAGATTAGACCCTGTTTACAAAATGGCGACTGGAAGTAGCAAGGCGGATTAAATTGGAACTTCAACTGTGAATATTTCGGCAAGTAATCATTGTTCACAAAGCCCATGTGGTCTGTTCATCTAATTTAGTCAAGATGTACTCAGGCCAGTCGTTGTTTTGTCGCTACGGTTATTCACATAAAAATTAGGATTATTATATAAACTTATTGTAATTATTAAAGCAATTGCTGTGCTTTAAATATTATTGTACATATTTTATTGTTGCCGTAAATGAAACAATTGGTATCTCCCGTAATTTTCATTCTTGGTAAGATCATAAAGTTATGTATTTGTATAAGTACATGATGGTGACGTCACAATTTAGCTTGTATAGTTGTTGACGTCATGGATTTATGTGTATGCCTTCTGTGACGTCATAATGACTTTGCATTATTAATGACGTCATACTTTCTTGTGTAGACAACTTTGACCTCACAATGCCTGTTTTCAAAATAAACACAGTCTCCTGATGAACGGGGGATCAACCCGAGAAAGGCATAGAGACGCTATCTCTGTCTTTTTTTTATATATTTAATTCCAACACAAGGACTTCTCAATGTTTTCTTTATATATATATATATATATATATGGGTCATGATGACGTCGATGTATCGGGAATACTATACACCTACATTTTATTTGTGACACATGAGGACAGTATCGCGACGATATACGCAGAATGACAGACGATATGGGGAACATTAGGAGGATAAAATTATATATCAGAAATGTATATACTATAGATTCAACATGTTTATAGACTAAATGTATGAAGAGTGCTTTATATAAACAGGTGACATTGTAAGGATATAAAGTAATGACGCAAACGATTTGAAGAATTGTATTGATGATGTAGTTATGAGCAGCGTTTTGAGTGATGCAAAATGTAGCTGGAATGTTAATGACGATATGTTATTGATGCAATACATATCGACAGTAGTTTTTTTATCAGAGAGTACAGGTATACTCGCTTTAGTAACGTGAACATCTCTCTAAAATCATTCACTGGTGCCATGTCCTGATCCTGTGTGAGCTGTTAGTCCCTGGCACTGCTCATTCCATGTACAGCCAACACTGGGGAGGAAACACCGACCAGGTTTACATAATTTGATAGCAGACTGTAATTTGTTTACAGTAACCCATGTATAAGAAATGCACTTCGTGGATAGTTTTGTGTTGCAGGTGGTAGTTGGCATCCCTGTGTGTTGTATTGTAGACTTCCTATCTTCAATCGACTCCCTGTCCATGACAAGGCTGATGTACACAGACTACTGTGCGGTGATTACACCGGTGGCTACGGTACATATGTAGCAGTATTTACATCATTAAACACATATTGTTGGATTCCAACCAGCATCCTCTGACATATATACGCCTAGGGTGACATATCAGAATGTATAACATGATACAAATATTTTAGTATATGTTCCCTATGCAATATGGAGAAACGTCGTCCTGATAAAAACGATACTATTATCACGTTGATATTTTCGCTATCGAAACAAACATTTTCACCTTTGTACATTTACTCTTTAATATTGAACCTCCTCTATATAACTGCATTAATTGTGATGGTTTATACATATAGTTGGAACAGGACTGGTTTCTGATTAATCACCAGCGTAATACAATGTTTTATTTTTGCCTTGTTGTCATAATCACCAGGTCCCATTATTCTTACATAAATGTGTAATATATAACGGAAAAGCCATCCTATACCGCCTTTATATTACATTTCAACAGTGAAAATTGGAATCATCAGAATTAAACGTAACTACAATATACAAACAGATTCTTATCTGTACTAATGAACGTATCAGTTTGATTGTTTGTTTGCGGAGGCTTTGTGACGTAACAAATTAAATGTAACAAACGATGTATACCAAATTCAATCAAATGTCACAACGTTATTATTGAGAGTCGTTGTCAATCTTATTTTTGTTTTTTAGAAATGTAATCAACAGACCTTTAAACTTGTCTCACATCAGATATATAATTTAGTTCATTTACCTGACAGATATCGCTGATGCTCGTATCTTTACAAATTGTACAATAAAGCAGTATTTGTTAATTGCTTTATAGGTATACCATTTATCATCTTATGGAGGTGTGGTAGTTAACACTTTGAACCAGTGTACTGTATTAGTATTTAAGTCAATTAAAATATAACGAAAACTATACCACACCACCTCATGTGTATTTGAATGCTTTTGCAAACAAGTTAATCAAAAATATCCGTATCAATATTTGCTTTATGTAGGTTTAACATTGTTACAATGCATTGTGGATATGTTAACAATATCGTAGAAACGTTAATAGGCCAATATAAAACAACGTAAAATACTTAACATGTGTACAAAAGCGTATGTGATTTATATTAACAGAGAAACGTTAACGAAACAATAGAAAGTAAAAAGAGAAAAGAAGTTAATACTAATGTAGAAAACGTTACAATTCAGTGGAGAAATTAATGTCAGTGAAAAAAGGTCAACAATTCTTTAGAAGGAGTCACGATGGTGTTAAAATGACGACCATCAATTTTAAAGTTTATATAAAGTTTTACGACAGCATGAAGGTTTTACAATACACTAGGCACATCAACAATACACAAAAAATGCTAAATGATATATGAGTAGAACCAAAAGTGGGGAAGACAACAAATAAAGTGTTATAATGGTTGTGATACATCATTTGGGGTTTTTCTCTGCTGTGTCTCCTTAGCACAGAAGATAAAGCAGCACTAACACTGAAGGGACCCAACATTTTAAGGCTTATACGATCGTTTAAAAGGATACAGCATCCATACATTCCCAGTGGTTATATGATTGAACAAAACGGGTTTTATGTACAAATGAACCTTGCAATATCAGTAGAAAGAACTACATTGTAACAAGCGAAAAAGCTTTCTCTTCTTTCCATTCTCAATATCAAGACAGAATGTGTCAGTGTTTATATGCGAATACAGAAATTAAACTGAATTAGTTTTTTCATTGTTTCAATGACAATGGTTTCTATGAAAATAAGATTGATAAGCCTAAGAGTATTCATTAGAGAACGGACGGGAAACATTTAGCAGAGTAAATCGTTATGTAACAGTGAGATACATTAGCTTGCCCCATCTCTCATATACTTGATGTCTTACACACTACTATTTAATGTACGAGCATGTGATTTAAGGGATCAGAGCGAGTGTACACAGCACATACAGTATACCAGTGTACGCAGTTGATACACATGAGCTAGAGGGCATTACGCTGAGAATATCTTTGCGATAACAGATAAATCAAAGTGTGAAGTCCTTCAAAAAACAAATAACTTAAACTTTGTTGAGTTGACGGGGTTTGTGTTGTACGAGTATGGGTCTTTGTAACACTATGAATGCTCCAAAAAGGGAATATTAAAAACATAACTTCAATTATTGATACAATAATTTTCCAAACTTACTTGTTATACACACCTTCATTATCAAGATATATGTATGTGCATTTATATACTGGAGATACTAATAAAAGTAATGTGGTTTATTACCAGAAACCGAATCCCACAACGAAACTGCAAAGCAACATAAAAGGAAATAAATATTTCTCATATATGAACAAGGGCTTCTCTTTCTTTTTCATGTATAATACTGGGTTTTATTCTACGCTACTGACAGCCAGGTTTTGCGAGCATTTGGAGGTGCAGTAGATATTAACATGTGGAAGTGGATATTAGTTGACAACATACCATTAACAGCAGTATAAACTCTCATTCCTCCTACTTTCTGTTTTGTTGGATTGTTTGTTGTTATGTTAGATTCCTTTTTGAGATTATTGATGGCGTATTCTTTAGAACTTACAAAGTTATTTGTCATATTTTGTCAGAGACTAAGTACTTATATGTGAGATCTTACAGGGAGTTTTCGGTGTATGACGTGTCGATGATGAATCCCCAGATGTTTAATCGACGTGTCTATTCAAGCATGCTAGGTTTAACACATTTTACTTTTTGGTCATTATTCATAAAACGCTTTTTATTTCGTCACTCTTATTCAATAGCCAGTGTTTTCCTCAAGTAAAATTAAAAGTCGGAATGCACAGTGAATAGGGTTGCTTTCTGTTCGATATACATTTTCAGCTTGAATGATGTTAAAAGAAGGTTTATTTCGGCAAACTTGTCAACAAACGTAAAAGTTGAAGAATGATGATTGTTATGCATTAATGTTTTTATGTCTATACTTCTTAGAGTAACATATATATGATGCTTCTCTCGATATTCAAAGTTGTATTCCCCGATGCATACACCTAAACATCTACATTCCATTTTATCGAACGCTTTTTTGCAATTTTAAGAAAAACAATTCTCCTTTTTTTTCCTCACATCCTATTTTTCTCAGTAGCTTTTCTCATTTTTGTTCAATGCATCAACAGAGTTGGCTATATGCGCAATTTCTTTATCATTTCGAGTAGTAAATCATTTTACTCGTTCGTTGATTTGATCAAAGGTCTTTGCGAAATAAGGCATACACTGTCATTATACAATTAACATGGCACTGTAAATGCACCAATATCCGGCCTGTGTGTGTCTTTCATAGATCCATTTTCGGACAACATACAGCACAGTGTTTCTTAAGATGCAAGTATATGGAGACTACATGACCTCATCGGAAAATACGTTATTTCTTTGTTCAAATTAAAGGTCGATGGTTTATATAATGCGCATTAGTGTGCCTTGTTGTTTTGGTGTCACTAATCCAGTTTTCGCTTTGACGACGAATCATCACTTGGCTTCGACCTAAATGTACATGTAAATGGCGGATGTCATCTTAAAAAGGAAAAAGAAGCATGACGAAGTAACTATTGCACTACAGCATATGGACATTTTGTCCCTTTAAGCGAATCAGTGGTGCTAAAAGTTAACGAAAAAAAGTGAGTGTCTTAAGTGTTCCGAAATATATGTATATGGAATAAAGCGAACAGGAAAAACGCCTATAAAACATATAACGATAAAAATTTTCAGCTTAACACTAAAATAGAAAATGTATACTTAACTCGTATTTTATGTAAAATCATATTAGAAAAAATCGAGCTTTAAGGCTTTGGCCAACCTCGGGAACTGACAGTTCACCAACAGGGACAACCGCCTTGTTACGTATAATAAACTCTAGGTAAAGAATCACACAAGGATTGCCATTTCGTCCCTGTGTAGCTCACTGGTCCTTAAGGCCAAATGGATACAGATATTCCTAAATATATGTAGAACACATGGTAAAGGTGACTATAAAACCATATTAATTCGTGACTATAAAACAATATTAATTCGTTAACTTGACCCCCTGGTCTTTTAAATGGAATTTAGGATACCTGCAAATTAATAAACTGTACTTTATATTATATATTTAGATGCAATAAACACAAGTCAATGCACACAGAAGAAATGCCACTGCAAGTGTATTTAAACTTAACTTTTGCATAAATTACTTTATGTATATTAAACATACCTTCAACATAAATAACATTCCAGTTGCGTATAAACTTACCCTAGGATTTGATAGATACACCGAATAAGTATAGACACGGACATAGCCAGACACAGGGGAGACGGGAAGGCAAATGAGTAATAGTCTTATATCCCTGAATCCAAGCTGTCGCTTTATAAGATTCTAAGGACAATTTACAGCTTTTTGTGTCTTGGACTTTCAGCAGAAACCGATTTAATACAATGATGGCCATGAAATCAGATCTAGCTCTGTACCCTGATGTCCAGCTCGACAAAGCCTTTAACTCCAGGGACAATGCTGAAGACTCTATTTGATTCCGATAAAAGCTCTACGCCTCTGAGGTCCACATATTTTATGTTCTCACACATTTTTTCTGTTTTTGATATAAACAAGGCCAGCTGTTTTTGCTTGTTGATGCAGAAAAATACTTACAATAATCTGGTTGTCGATAAAGTCCATCAGCGTACGTACTGCTACAGCGTATTTCCTAAACCCACAAGGGAACGGTATGTTGTTTATGTATCTTCTATGTGTGCAATGCAGGACACATTGACAGTGCATGATACGATCGTTTTGATTTGGTTTTGTTTAATATTGTTTTACGTCCTATAAACAGCTAAGGTCGTTTAAGGACTTGCCTCCATGTGTGTAGTGCATGCTAAGTATATGTTGGCGTGCTTGCCTCCTTGTGATAGCGCGGAACTATGCCGACTTAAAAGTGCTATCTCTCTGAAATACCATGCCGAAGGCACCCAGCACAGCATTTCGCCCGGTCACATACTGACGACGGGTGAACCAGTTGTTGCCATTCCCTTAAATGCTGAACGTCGATCGTTTTGAACAGAGACACATACAAATGTATGTATACAGAAATATGTGCATATGCATGCGTTGTAATGCAATGCTATAATTAGAAATGAAGCCATTTTAAGCATGCAAAACACTTGTATCACAGCGACTGTGTTTTACATTAAAATGGGTTAATTACAAAACGTATATGGGTTAGGTTCATGTATCCTCAATGATCTGTAACAGCGGTGGCGCAAGTTCACGTATCGATTAAAAATCTACTGAAAACAAAGCATAGTTAACATACTATTTTGTGTTGTACTATTACACGTAATCAGTATAGTGTCATACAAATTGTTATATCAATATAGCCATATGGTTATATTACTACTTTGATTCGTAATGATAGGGTTACGCTTTGGACCGTTGTCTTTGTATATTCATGAAGTTGACGTCAGACTCAGACTTGCCAAAACATGCAGTGTTGGTTGGCTGGTTAATTTAGCTTCCAGCCAATCACACCACAGGTATCGGCATGTGGAATATACAAAAAGTTGCTCTATGACTGCGAACATTATTCTGAACACCTTAGTTTAGGTCCAAATATACATGCAGCTGTTAAAAATGCTCAGTTCCCTGTGTCATTGTCCGGTTTACGGTTGTAATATCAGCGGACATATCCCATTACCAATGTAAAAACACGAAGGGGAAAGTGACCGCTATATCGTCACATATATGTCAATTGGTCTTTAAATATGCATGTATAACTTTGAATTGTCATACAATACATCCATATAAGTTCCATATCCATATAATTCCATAAAACTCTCTGCCTCCTCTTCATCAATCTTTAGTCCACGCTATCAGGGTCGGATTGTGCATTCTCTGTCAACGTTATATGTACTACATGTAAGTGCATTACATGAAGGTAACACCTTAATGTAAAATCGGCCTTCGATCCCCTCATTTAAACATTAGTGAGTACTGCACTATCTTGAGTCATTATCATTTTGAAGACATGTCATGGCTATAAACACAAATAAATAAATAAATATAAAAAATAAATATGATAGTTCATCATGTTTTTCCTTTTATTTCAATGTACCCTTCAGTTTCTGTTTTATGCATAGATTACAAGTTGAATATTTCTATTGTCAACGGTATGGAAAAGCAATACTCTCCACTGGCACTGTAAACGATGTAATATTATATAGCAATAAAATAAAATTGTAAAGCACTTAAAAGACAAATTTTCAACAACTTTTCCTTCTTTTCTTTCGATAATTTTATGGTCAACTTGGAAACAAAATAACACTCTTGACCTTATATGACTGATCTGCTGTCGAGGCAATGGGAATATAGCGTTAAGGTACATTTTTTTGTATTTAAATGGATAATACACAAACAGTTTAATACATATACAACCGATTTACTATCCAACAGATATTTTATGGATATATTTTGTGAACGATGTCAACAGACTGAAATAAATAGAAAAGTGTTGATGTAACTAACTTTAAAGTGCGCTTTAACAACAACAATATGTATTGCATACACGTCCATATTTATATAATATTATGAGCTGCGATCCACGATACAAATGTTACCCGAAGAATTGAATTTCAAAAGTCGAATAATCCGATACGGATCAGCGTCGACTGGGGTCATATAATCATATGAAGCAAACGTTCAGATGTTTCAGGATTAGTGCTTGCACTGCAAAAACAGGTACCTAAAAATAGAAATTAGTATTTGATACTCATAATTAGGTCATCGTTTCCTATTAAAAGAAAAGAAAATCAGTAAATGCTAGTAATTAATGTGCAGATTAACAAACAAATCTTCTAGTTCGATGTTTATTGCCTCCTCCAGCGAGGGTAAAAGTCTGGAACACATGAAATTAAACTAACATTACAAGAAAGTCTAACAATGTCAAAATACAGCAAGTTATATTTACTCCTTGACGCTATAACATGCTACCACAAATAGGACAAAACATCATGATTTTAGCTTTGTTACCACTCGAAATAACTCATCAGACTGAAAACTAGTAAACAAAATAGGAATACGAAAATATCCAGACTACGTTGTACACTATGCCAATTTTCATAAATCACGACAGGATCTGTGTATACAAAATGTACCGACTCGGAAATTACACGTACATGTAATTATCACTGAATCACATAAACGGGAAGTCTACAGTGTTTTTACCTAATTATATGCAATCAAACAAATAATAAACACGATCATCTAGAAAATATCTAAAATTACGTGACCATGTTTTCCATAATGCCACGAAAGAAAAATGCGAAATTTCAAACACCGATTTTACATGTCGGATAAATCAACATTAAACCTATCAACTTCAGAGAAACTTACACTGCACATAAAGTACATGATTTAAACAATCTAAACTTACTCTGTGGTGCATCAAAACATATTGCATACAGTAATGCAAACGTCATTTCTTCTGTATAAACAGACTTGCACAACATGGCGGACATTTTCAAGGAGACTGCTAAAACACGAAACCGAAATCCGGACAATTCGGATACGCAAGAAACGAGTAATAAAGAGTCGCATTCCGGACAGATTTTCCGGAAACACCACACTCCCCTTCCGATTTCACAATGAAATCGCCATGCGACAAATGTGAAGCTACGCACTATAAGTGCAGGAACACAATTAATGCCGAATTCATCTGACATCAATGCGTCAAGGTATCATGAAATGTTACTTAAGCTTTCAGACTAATAAATTATCATTATTACAAAATACATTATCATACTTCGATACTTATCAATCGAAATGTCAATAACCAAATCATAATCGAATCATTTGAATGTCAATATCAAAGTCTCTAATCAATTATATACATGTAGTTCAAGATGCAACAAATTATTCAAATTCGACCAATCGAACAAGTTCTGAAATAGGTCGCACAAACGAAACACGAGTTTTCCCGCGAATGACGGACAGTTTGACTTTTCGAACCACATTGTCTTTGCTCGGATAAACTTCCTCAATGATACCGATGGGCCAGTTATTACGATGACTCATATCATCCTTCATAAGAACAATGTCGTTTTCCTTGAACGAGTCGCCTGGTAATTGCCACTTCCGGCAAACTTGAAGTTGATGAAGGTAGTCGCGTTTCCATCGACACCAGAATCCATCTGCCATACGCTGAACGAATTTCCTTTGACTTTTAAGAGCATCCTTCGGACCGAAACCTGTGACGTCAGGTTCTGAGACATATTCATAAGGTTTCTGAGTTAGAATAAGCATCGGCGAGAGAACAGATGGTAACTCAGGATCGGAAGATACTGGCAACAACGGTCTAGAGTTAATAATGGCGGACACTTCTGCCATAAATGTTGCGAGAGTATCGTGAGTCAAATCCTTAGACCTATTCTCCAAACGCATAGCGTCCAAAATTCGCCTACACGAGCCTACCATCCGCTCCCATACTCCTCCGAAATGGTGGGCGTACGGCGGATTAAACACCCAGGTAATTCCATGGCCAGCATTAGAAAGGAAATCTTGAACAGGTCCGTCTTCCACAAATGATGTACTGATTCCCAATTCTTTTACAGCACCAACAAAATTAGATCCACGGTCGGACCTAAACTGACGTACAGGACCACGAATAGCCGTAAATCTGCGAAGAGCATTGATAAAATGACAACTACTCATTTCTTCTACGAGTTCTATATGCACGGCTCTAGACACGAGACAGGTGAATAGAACGCCCCAACGTTTAGCGCTGGTCGTACTACCTCGAAGAGATCGCTTCACGACAACTGGCCAAGGGCCAAAGACATCGACTCCAACAAACGAGAATGCGGGTCCGGGTTCTACCCTATCCGACGGGAGTTGAGCGATATGTGTCCATCCCAATTTTCCACGCAATCGTTTACAGGTAACACAAGAATGTATCACGGAATTAACGACGCGACGACCACCCACAATCCAATATCCCGCGGATCGAATTGCGCCTTCAGTCAAATGTCTCCCTTGGTGATGAACCTCGGTGTGGTATTTTCGTGTAAATAACTCTCCAATATGATGATTCTTCGGAATGACAATAGGGTGGTTTTTCAGACAAGGGTCATCGTTCTCGCACTTTAACTGTTCAAGTCGACCACCCACACGCAAAATGCCATTAGAATCTAAGATAGGACAGAGAGGCAGCAAAGAGCTGTCCTTCGGAATATTCTTGTCATTACCGATCGCACAAATCTCTGAACCGAAAGCCTCTTGCTGAACCTGCTTAATAATGAAGCGTTCGGCCTCCACTTTGAGCTTGACACCATCAATGCTACGCGATTGGCGTTTCCTAATAAACCGCTTCAAACAAGTGATAGCTCTCACTAAACCTGACCACGTCGAGAATCTGTCGAAGCGCTGACAACCTAAGCCACACGATACTGATGCCTTGAGGCATGTAACTTGTTTTCTCACTTCCACATCCTCATCTGGGTCGACCAGAACATCAGCAGGATTCTCAGCGGAAGCGACGTACTTCCAGGATTGCGGTCCGCAGAAAGAACGAATTCTGCTCACACGATTGGCTACATACACATGAAACCTTTTTGATTCATTTGAGATATAACCTAATACAACACGACTATCTGTGTAGAAGGTAAATACGTCCTTTGGCACGTCGAGTTGCTCTCTGACGTTCTCTGCAATTTCGACGGCTAACAAAGACGCACACAATTCAAGTCTGGGTATAGTGTGACCATGCACAGGAGCAACTTTCGCCTTTCCGGTAAGAAAACCCATCTCATTTGTCTCGTCTGAAAACACTTTGATGTATGCCACGGCGGCTACGGCGTCTTTCGAAGCGTCAGAAAAGACATGAAGTTCTACACGAGATGATAATTCGACAGATAATGAGCAGTACATTCGCGAAATACTAAAATTCTGAAGAAAACCGAGTTCATCAACCCATTTCTCCCAGTGAATCCTGAACTCTTCCGGAAGTGATTCATCCCAGCCACTCTTAGAGGTCATGGCCTCCCGCATAAGTATCTTCCCTTCGAGAGTGACAGGAGCAGTGAATCCGATGGGATCGAATAGGCTGTTAATTACAGATAACACACCTCTGCGTGTAAAAGGCTTTGAATTTTGGTCCACACGGAACGAGAAATTGTCGGATACTATATGCCAACAAATACCTAAGCTTCTTTGTTCAGGTAAACAGTCTTGGCCTAAGTCGAGATTTTTCAGGTCCTTTGCTAAGTCCTCCTTGGGGAACTGCTCTAATATTTCCGTAGAATTAGACGCAATTTTGTGAAGCCTCAAACCTCCACCATCACGTAACGCGGTCTGTGTCCTCTTGACCAAGTCTACAGCTTGGTCAGTACTGGGAAAACTCATGAGTCCATCATCAACGTAGAAGTTATTCGAAACGAACGATTGTACATCTGGATCTGCAGATGACACGGACCTACGAAGACCATAATTGGTGACGGCTGGAGATGTGCGGTTTCCAAACACATGAACAGTCATTCTGAATTCCTCAAGAGGAGAATCCAGATCGTTGTTGGAATGCCAGAAGAAACGCAAATAATTGCGATGATTCTCAGCAACACGGAAATTATGAAACATTTGTTCCACATCAGCCATAATAGCGAATTCTTCAAGACGGAATCTCATCAATATACCCTGGAGATTGTTGGCCAAATCTGGACCTTTGATCAACACATCATTAAGAGAAGTTCCTTCGCATTGAGCCGATGAATCGAACACTACCCTAACGGAATCTGGTTTCTTCGGATGATAGACTCCGAACATGGGTAGAAACCAGCATTCCTCGTCGTCGGATATGTCGGGCGCCTTCTCTGCATGACCTCTGTCAAACAGCTTTTTCATAAAGTCTATCACATGCGCACGTTTTACATCGTTGTGCCGCAAACAACGATCGAGGGATCCAGCGCGACGGAGCGCTTGAGACCGGTTATTAGGTAAACGTATCCTATTGTCTTTGAATGGCAGAGGCGCTACCCAGTGTCCTTCTTCGTCTTTGACAAATGAATCTTCCATAATACGAAGAAAGGTGTGGTCCTCTATCGATAGACCAACTTTCTCATCCTGATCGGTCTTTTGAAACAAGTCTTTATGTATATACAGTTCATTCTCACATGGTTGAAACCGAGAATGTCTTCCATTTCCTAGGACATATGTCTTCATAGTGCGGACTTCAGGTACATGTGCTCCACCGAGACACACCTGACCTACGATGACCCACCCCAACGGTAACTTCTGCGCAAAGGGCTGATCCTCTTCTCCAACTACTTGATCCTCAACAACATGGGCACGAATAACGTCCCGACCAAGAAGGAGTTCCATGTCAGCGTCTTTGATGACAGGAGGAATCAACGGTACTATGCGACTCAAGTGGGGAAATTGCCTGGCCACGTCCGGAGACGGGATATCACTTCTGTCACTAGGAATGTCATTACACTCTAACAGACTAGTTATACCGAGTTCACAACTATTATCGAGAGATTGAACTTTGTTACCGGTACACACGCTGCCAGCAGCAGCAGCGGCGCCAGAACAGGAAACAAGAGTGTACGAAACGTCGGTACTGCACTCATCGAAATAGTCAAATAACGAAGAAGTTCCCAGTGACTGATTACTCTGATCATCGATCGTCGCGTAAACCACCACTGCCTTCTCTGGATTAGACTCATGAAAAACACGCACAGGTATAATCTTAGCGCAAGATATGCTTACGCCCAAAATGTCAGTACGCAGAGAAGTAACTGTCTTAGAATTCCCCTCCCCTTTGCGAACTTGGTGAACGTGTAACAGGCTGAACCGTAGAATGATGTGTAGTCTCATCCTCATGAAGAGCGGTAGGGTGCGTTGTAGCTTGACATATGTTACATTTCACATCATTTTTACAGTTCCTAGCTCTGTGTTTCTTACCCGAACAACAACGGAAACACAAACCGCTGTTCAAGATGATCTTTTTACGTTCGTCAATGGATTTCTGTCTAAAGGGATGACACTCGTTAAGTACATGTTTCCCATTCTTATGAAGCGGGCAAACTACTGAATTCTCAACGGATTCTATAGTCCCTGTCTTTAATACAGTTACCCTCTGCTTTGTCGAAGGTGACGACTTATGTCGAGTTTGTTGAGATGCAGGTGTTTGTCTGTGACTGCCAACCTTACGCTCATATTGAAAGGCAGGATCGTTTCTCATGCTTGCCATCTTCTCCAGAAACTTCACAAAGAAATCAAAGGGCGGATAAAGTTCCTTTTTCTGTTGCTTATACCGTGTGGCTTCAGAAGTCCATTTTTCCTTGATATGCCAAGGTAATTTGTCCACTAACTCATTGACACCCTTTTTAGAATCAAAGTACGCGAATAATGCGCTGTATCTCGGTTGAGACTTGATTGCGGAAACTTCAAGGGCGAGATCAGTCAAATCATACAACAAATGATACTTTTCAGCAGTAATAATCGGAAAGTCTTTAATTCTATTGTTGAGTCGTGCTTCAACCATTTCCGGTGCACCATAACGTTTTTCAAGTCTTTCCCAAATTTTGTCACATGCTACGCCCGGATTCTCTGCATTGTTACTCCTAATTGTCTTCGCTTGTTTTGACGACTCAGGACCTAGTTTTTCACACAACAGTTCCAACTCTTCAGTCTTGGAAGCCGAAACTTCTAGCATAATTCCTTGAAAACTTGTTTTCCATGCTATGAACATCATCGGATCGTCATCATACTTGGCTAACCTTGTCTGAATCAATTCTTGTTTTACAAGATGTTTTGTAAAAGAATCTACAATTTGATTTTCGGATTTCACTTTTGGCACAAACGGTGGCACAGTAGGATTTAAGATTTGTTTCGAGACATCTACAGTCTCTGGTAAGACCTCAAATTCTTCAGGCAAATTGTCAACGCTGATCACTAGGCAGTTCATCAATAGTGCGAAATTCCTCAGGTGGGTCTTTGAGAGCAACCACCTCACTTTCTATCATCTCTAAATCTCGCTTAGCTCTCAATTGTTTAAGTTTTGTCTCTAGAGCTAGTTCTGCGTCCAAATGTTTCACCATAACACGTTGAGCTTCTAATTTAGCTTCTTTCCTACGCAGTATTGAAGATGAAGTATCAGATCTCTGTGAGGAACGACGAGATGTGTGGTGAGAGGAGTGTCGAGACGAGTAGTGATATACTGAACGTCGCGGATCAAATTGTCTATCAAATTCCGATAAATCAATTTCAATTTGTTGAATGTAAGCTTGAATTTTCCGTTTAACCGCATTGGTTTTAGCAAAAAACATGTGTCTTTCCGTATATAACTGAATAAGTTCATTCGGACTGTCAGTAGACCTTGTATCACGTAAATAATTGCGAAAAGTATCAGCAGCTTTCTGGAATGATGTTTCACAACAAGCAGCCAAATTATCTAGAGCAAACAAGGTCTTTTTGTCACTCTTTCCGCGTTCGACTTCTTCAGATATACCATTCACCTCGGACTTGACAGCGGCTACCTTGTCATAATGTCTGCTGACCGTTTCACGATAGATATCCAGGGCAGGGCGAGTTAACGTTCTCATCGTGCGGAGAGACCTCCCAACCATAGGCTCTGATTTGACGCTCATGTTGACCTCAACACTGATGACGTCGAAGAACTTCTGATGACGTCACAGAACTTTTGCTGTGCAGATTAACAAACAAATCTTCTAGTTCGATGTTTATTGCCTCCTCCAGCGAGGGTAAAAGTCTGGAACACATGAAATTAAACTAACATTACAAGAAAGTCTAACAATGTCAAAATACAGCAAGTTATATTTACTCCTTGACGCTATAACATGCTACCACAACTAGGACAAAACATCATGATTTTAGCTTTGTTACCACTCGAAATAACTCATCAGACTGAAAACTAGTAAACAAAATAGGAATACGAAAATATCCAGACTACGTTGCACACTATGCCAATTTTCATAAATCACGACAGGATCTGTGTATACAAAATGTACCGACTCGGAAATTACACGTACATGTAATTATCACTGAATCACATAAACGGGAAGTCTACAGTGTTTTTACCTAATTATATGCAATCAAACAAATAATAAACACGATCATCTAGAAAATATTTAAAATTACGTGACCATGTTTTCCATAATGCCACGAAAGAAAAATGCGAAATTTCAAACACCGATTTTACATGTCGGATAAATCAACATTAAACCTATCAACTTCAGAGAAACTTACACTGCACATAAAGTACATGATTTACACAATCTTAACTTATTCTGTGGTGCATCAAAACATATTGCATACAGTAATGCAAACCTCATTTCTTCTTTATAAACAGACTTGCACAACATGGCGGACATTTTCAAGGAGACTGCTAAAACACGAAACCGAAATCCGGACAATCCGGATACGCAAGAAACGAGTAATAAAGAGTCGCATTCCGGACAGATTTTCCGGAAACACCACAATTAACTTTTTAAACGTTCTATGTGAATTGGTTGTATCCCTTTTTAACATGGAGCCCAACAGCGGCCTTAATGCGAAATTGCTGTAACCTATATATGTGGAATGCTAAAAGGTCCATTCCATCATAAGTGTGACAGCAAATCGACCTGGGTCTAAGGGTGTATATTGTTTTGGGTTATATAAACCTTTCGGCTATATTTGGTTTGTATCATTGAAATTCTTGTAGACTGGAGACAATGAGAAACATCCTTTTGGAAATAGGACGGTGCTGGCAACATCGTAAAACACTCTACATGAAAAATGTGTTTGTGCTTGGACGATAAATGACCTTTTACAATCTGCTTGCTACTTATCATATTCAACAGTGTAGAAACTGTTTCGCTCAATACAAAACTGTATGTGTGACAGAGTTGTTAAAAATTTAAATTAAATTTGCTTCACCGCTCCAATATATTACGAAGCTCAAAACCATAACATTATCGTCAGATTGTTTCCAGTGAATATTATAAAAAAAAATCCAAAAATTGAAACTGATGAATCCTGTTATATCGGTGTGTAGATGAACTACTATTTATCTGAAAATGGGATGTCACTGTCAACTTTATGGCTGATATCTACGACGGAACCTATACGGTTTGTCAGTATTTACAAATACAATATAAGAAAAACACAAAACGGTGTCATCACACAAGGACATAATCGTACCACATTGTATACACAAAAAAGGCCACAACAGAGAATAGGGAGTCGTCAAAAAGAAAGAAAAGACATACATGTATAAACCTTCACAAGAAAGACTAAGGGGAGACTATGGTTGCAAAAACCAGAAATATATAACTTAGTAATGCTTTAAGACAAAACGAAATATCCGCAGCTCATATCATCAATAGACGATTTGTCATCATGATCATGAAGAGATTTATCGATTTTGTTGACCATTGTAACAATATAACCTTCTTTTGCGTAGGCCATGATGTGGTAATAGTCAATTCTTTTTAGGCTAGCCGATTTGGTACCGGAGACATTGAGTTCGACGCTTGGAGAGCTCACAATTCAAAGCTTGTTTTCATTCGATCATGAATTTCTAAGCACATACATGTATATAGCCTACATACCTACTTTCTGTATCCCCTAGTTGTGTTGTTTCATTCATCAAGCTTGCAAAAGTAACTTAGTCAAATAAGACAAATGACCTGCGATATACAATTTACTTTAACAATTTAGAATATTGTCGACTATATACATGTATCACTTTGTTGGTCTGTTTCTCTGTTTAACGTCCTCGCAGCATCTAAGATCATATGGCGACAATTGTTAAGGGAGACGACACCAAACAAACAGAAGTAAAAGAAAATTCAAAGGTCACAGAAAGAGAGGAAAGAAAAGTAACAGGTCACAGAAAGAGAGAAAAGAAAAGTCATAGGTCACAAAAAAAGGGGAAAAAGAAGAGTCATAGATCCCAAGTTTAGCAATTGGGACGACATATCAATTTTGGTTCCCTCGATGTCCTCCTAGCACGTGACACCGCATAAAAATCATGAATCTGCAGGGAGGTTACTCATAAGGTCCTCTACCGATTTGCAGTGGCATTGGGTACATGTCACGCTGTATAACTGTACTAGAATGATTGCAACTGTCGCCCGCCATTAACGGTATCTTGTCTTTTATATCTAAGTTACAAATGCAAGATATATTATGTATGGCAGACCATCACACGGCAATCACCACATGGCTTCCTCTTATTACAAAAACGAATATCATCGTATCTACGATTCTCAAATACATCTGATCTTTCCGACACTGACTAGATTTGACAAAGACTATGATAAAAACACGAACATTACACCAACACTAATTAGCATTATCGAATATGTTGGCAACATATGTCTACATTGATCGCGCAGAAGGCCTAGTGATACAACTCCTATATCAAAATAGCTTCATACACTCCCGACAATTAATGTATTGCGTTGAGACTTTGTTGTGATCTGACAAGCTTGCGCCAGTCAAACGCTATTGAAAAAAACAGCAATTATGATCCTCGTCTGACCATTGGAGCAGGTGTGGTTGACAATAAAACCGGACCTCTCGACTTTCGTTACCTCCCTCTACAGTAGTCACTCAGACAGACACTCGATCCTCACTCCCTTTCGACTTCCACTTTTGTCTCGCCGAGACAAACATCGAACAACTTCAAACATAGACCGGTTCACCCTTTTCTTCTGTCATTGCTGTGCCGGGATCTGGATAAATCAGACGGACAGACAGACACAGACTGATTTCTCCATCTACTTCTCGATCCCAGGATTATGCTTTAGTGCAGACATCCGGACATGGCTGAGAGGCTTTTCCATTAACAGGCGACGCGGGACATTTTCACGCCGCTGAATTAATGATCGGAAAGCATTGTGCAGGACGGTCTTTATTGGACGTATATATATACGCAGGCACATAGACAGACATCCTCACGGAACTGTTTGATTCATGAGGCAGACCTAGGGGACGACGACGAGACCAATATTACTAAGTGTCATAGAACTTCTCCACACCAATCGTTATTCCTGAGGTAATGATGTTGTTTATATCACTATTTCCCTCACTAGACCGGCTTTATGTGAGTTTGTCAATAAAAGGCTTTTCAGTCTTTGCTCATTTACAGTGATTACGCAAGAAAGCATCAACATATAAAGTTGGCGCATTGCTATTATTTATACGAGTCCAATTCAACAACATTGGCAGGGATGCGGATAGTTATGGCTATGGCACACCGCATACATAGACCGTTACATTGTTGACATTTGCAATCCTCTACGACTAACATGTTTGTATATGGAGTAATGGAGTGTCAGCTTATCGAATCTCATAAAACATATATTAATTATTGACATAGTCATGTTAAATACGTATCAATATGATGTGTTTGACAGTTCTTGGATAAAATTACTTGGCTGTTTAAATCAATGTCTGCCAGTCCTATATAGATATAGTTTATTGATACAAATGCGGCAATGTTACAAATAGTCAGGAAGTTATCTTCCTACATGAACGTTTCTCCCGTAATCACGTGTACTGATATTTTACGCGAGATACATTCCATTTTTTTTTAATTCAACGTTACAAAGTAAAACAGAACCGAATCATTAGTCAGAGACGTTTATATACCAAATGAATTATGATAATGCAATTGTATCAAACATGTTTTAGTACATATATTCAATTTAAAAATAAGGTATAACGGTGAAAAAGACATTGATATTTTCCCTACATTTTTGTCAACTTACTCATTACTCAACTTACCGAACGATCACAAAGCAGTGCCAATTGTAGCCTTGTACAATGTAATATAACAATGCAGCATTTCTTGTCCCAGCAATAGTTTTCGTGCTATGCTTTTGACGAATAATATCCACCCAGCTCAAGAAATATAGCAGTTATTTAACAACAAACCAATTATATCAATAATATCCACTATTTCTACAAATGAACAATGTTAAAATGCCAAATATTGAAATCAATCCCAGGCTGGTAACGTTTTGGTTCGATCGAATTAATTTACCTTAAGCGGATCGGTAACAAATATAAAAGGACCCAATTTCTTTCTGGATAAACACTTGTCAATCGTAAATGTGTTTTTCAAACCGTTTTACTTGACCTCAAATGAACTTTCGCCTTTTACCGGATATGTCGTAAACAAATATCCGGCTACACATCCTTATCAGCTGCGATTGTCTTCGGCCAATCTAGATTGATGCCCGACACCCCATGGACCGGCTCAGACAGCAGATGCTTCGAGCCCGTCCTTGAGGAAACATTGTCTTTATATGTATGTAACCAACTGGACACCCTAATGACAGGGACCAGATACACAACCTAATTATAATCGATCCCTTTCGGCATTGCTACAATCATTTCTTTTAAAGTCAGACTTCGCACATCTCTAAATACGCATCCGACATCATGTCAGTTTTCGTAAGCTGTCCGACCTGTCCTTGGAAGCCGATCACGTGAATGATAGGTACCTGGGTCTATAACCAAATAAGGAAATAATAGTGTCTGAGACGATCTATTGCTAATGCGGAACATATTACTCTTAGTGGGCTGGTATTCGGTATATTATTTCCGATTAATCTTCGAATAATTTAGTCTGGGTAAGTTTGGGATATCGTAAAGCTCTGCTTAACGACCGGTTAGGAGTGTCAACAAATGTCCTACCGGCCGGAGTCCATGCTCATTACATGACAATGCAATTGTTTTTTCCCTAAACTCTACATCTGCAAGATTGATTCAGTCTATCCTACGAAGGCTTGGGGAATACGGAGAACTCTGACGGAGAATAAACTATACACAAAGTCTACTCCCAAGGGTAGAATTTATATAAATCTCAGACCTGCATTGTGATTTACTTCTTTGTATTCTTTATTATTACAGGTGATTTGGCAGCATCAACACTTACGTTGCGAATGCAGCAATTTATTCATAAATCTACAAAAGAGTTACTGAAATGTTGTTGAATAATTGTTTATTTCCCTGAAGTGACAAGAATTGTCGACTGATTTTTCGAGGTAGATAGTAATGACGGTTTGTATTACATGTTCAATGAGATGGCGTCTCGTTTTAAGATACGAAACCTTTTCAATAAAAACAATTTGTCTTTGCGCATTTCCAAGTTAACTGTAGTATGTAGAGAATAAAAGTATATTATAAAATTAAGAGTGTAAAATACAATTAAGTAAAACATACGGATGCTCATTGGATACGTGTAAAATAATGCGCATTTTGAACATCTAAAAAGGGGGTTTTCAGGCATTTTTCCCTCTTGCTGTAGTTTAACATATGTTAAAGAACAACTTTTGACGCATTTACTTTCATTTTTACGTACAGCTGCAGAGACCTAAATGGACAAAGGTGGTCGTAAGATACAGTTTAGATATTTAATTTGTCAGCTTTCTGCGTCAACTTACGAAAAGACGCTTCCTAACTGCGTGTTGTTGTTAAGCAATTACCATAGTAATCTCCGACAAATAGTGAGGACATCGGTCTGATTGTTCAACTGTCATCCGGATGTGGAATGTACCGAGTTGTTTGCATAGTTCGTGTTTTATATTGTGTTCATATAAGTATCACTAGTTTGCCGCTTTGTTGTGCAGCTTGCTGCATGCTAAACGAAGGTTATCAACATTTGTTCTTCAGTGAAAAGCATCTAT
The DNA here is from genome assembly GCF_002113885.1 of Mizuhopecten yessoensis. Classification (NCBI taxonomy): domain Eukaryota; kingdom Metazoa; phylum Mollusca; class Bivalvia; order Pectinida; family Pectinidae; genus Mizuhopecten; species Mizuhopecten yessoensis. Next base: position 4,443,909 of record NW_018404492.1, read on the forward strand.
AAGATAACATATTTGTTAATCTGATAAAAAATGGAAAAAATCGTAAACAAAGTCGCTAACACGTTTACATTAACATAAATTGATTCGGCGGCCCAGTTCATGTAATAAATACAAACATGAATGCTATTTTAATTTCAATATAATTCTGAATCTTTTCAAGTGTTCCGGATTAATACAACGCTGCATATTGCCACTATGTTTGATACATGTAATATCTTTGGAAACAAATAGGTTATCAAATTACAATGTACAACTACAACACAAAAATTGATTAATTGAATCATGGCTGTGTCACATTTAAAACCGCCTTCATTAGCATGGGTGATGCTAATGAACGCCATATGCAATGTACGGTAAAATCTCCTTCGTACTTTTCTTTGGTGGGAAAGTCATTGTAACACATAGCTGGCTCAGTTTCTAAGATCTCCAATTGGAATGTACCAGCAGGAGATGTTTGTGCCTTTTCAACGGTTGGATTTCTGTCATTACTAACTATTCGACTTTCAAACCAATCGATTTTTCGCGACCTTCCTAATGACGAATGGTGTAAGTTACGCGGCAAAAAACCCTGTTGATATTACGACGTGCCCTATCGTGGATAGGGGTTGGTTAAACCAAGCATCTGTACATAGACGAAAACACTAATTGATTTATTGATTTAACACCATGTAAGCCTTTTCCCCCATAGTATTTGTTTCTTCAAAAGCCTTTGCCATTATTGCAGACTGTCAGTATTGGTGTGACAATAACCCTTGACATTCTCTCATTTTTTTGTTTTTGAATGTTGTTTTCTTCTGAGTAAATCTATTTTCATTTTGACACTGCAGTTTCTTCTGTGTAAGCGATGTGGATTCAGCAACGTGAAGTATCATGTTAGTTGTATTTAATTACGGATTATCTCATAATTTGATTTTACATTTACTTTACCTCCAGTTGTAACACATTTTCTAAATACTATTTTACTACACTTTACTGTTCTACATATATATACTGTCATTTCCTCTAAAATGGTTGTTATAAAACCTCATTGAGACATACATCTTTAATTCATTTGTTATGATAGCCTTTTCAGCAAATTTGTTACGTAATATGACGCTTAAATCTAGCATTATATTTGTCCTTACATTGATAATGGCTTTTCAATTGTTTGTGCATTTGGACCGTTATTTATATAGTTTTACGTAATGTTCACATATTAGTTTATTTAATATTGTAGCGACATTAGATATAATATGTCATCTATTTTTGCCAATATGTGGACATGGTATAAGTTTATTTGTATATTGCATCGAAAATCAAGTGTAAAATGTCTAATAAAATAAAAGAACCAATTCATTGATGTAGACTACGTGTTCTGGAAGGGAATCCCACCGGAAGTGAGAAAAGAAACACCAAAAGCAGGATACAAATGCAGATGAATAATCCGGAAGGTGTAGTTATGTGGACGGCAAATACAATTACAGAAACAACGTGAAATTCTCCCGGGAATTTAAAAGGCAAATTTTAAAAAAAGTATTAATTTTTCCCTTGTCTTTTTTCTCTAAACATGAACGTTTGTGCACACGGGGGATGTGAAGATTTAACTCAATATTTCCTGGATACCGGTCTCCAGTTAACTGGGCTCCACGAAAAACACAATGTTTAATAAAATATCAATTCACAAGGTTTGTCAAAGTGCATGTGTGGCGACCACTAATACTAGCATTCCATCACCTTGAAATCAACGCATAGTTGAGTGTTTAGTAAGAAATGCAACGTAGAAAACGTAAACGTATAAAAAAAACATACTGTATTCCGGCCATTACAATACAATTCTGAATAGAAAATTCACCCTTTACTCACCGAGAACAAACACGGACAGCAACCAATCACTTCAAAATTGACGCTGTGGTACATTTTGGATACAGGCATTTGAATAAGAGCTGCGCATTATAGGAAGTTTAAATCTTACTTTTACATTTAGACCTCATATGTTATAATGAATAACCTGACGAGCGATTATTTGAAAAATAAAATATATTTCTTAAACTGAAGAATTTGATATTGAAGATATCATTGGATATATACAGAAAAATAAGACACCAAACAAGGAATATCCATAGTTTAAGATGATGCCATTGTATGACTGTAGACTTTAGTATTATCACTGGTTGGTCTGAAGCGGGAGCTCATCGGTGCGCTGGACTAGTAAATAAAAGCTGTTTCAATCGGTTGATATCTTATGTGTGTTTCAAAGCATTTGAAAGAGACGGTTTCAAAACATTGTCAATGGTAAAAAAAGAACGTGTTTTTTATTACACAGAAAATATAACCGGCAACGTTATCCCCGACACTTAATTAACGGACCCATGTTTATAGATGATTTGTAGTCCCTAAACATAATAGAGATGTCAGTCGTTTTTGATAAGATTTGACGTCCTTTATAGATCAATAAGTCTGGCTGTAAACCACATGATAAATTTATGTCATCACGTGTTCATATACATGTATCAACATCACGTGTTGAAGCTTGTATATCATATCGAGTATGTAGCGTCAGAAAATACTTCCTATGTGATTAACATTGTAATTCTGAAATAATAAACAACAACGTATCTTCGGAAATCTAAGATGTTTTAGATTCTATTTGTGTTGGTCTGAATATTGTAATTGCTGTAAGCAATGAACATATGTCGATTTTACAAGCCAGACGATGTTTTTCTGATATATTTCGATTATGTTTATGGAAAACAGTGTTAAATGGATTATATTTGGCAATTAAGTTTGTTATTCTCCACTGTTCACGGTGATATGGGTTTATCACACACCAGTTTAATCTAGCTATATGGAAATATGAATTATTTAGCGCATATAATACGGAACCTTGAGACTTGTCCGCCGTTGTTATTCAGTAAGGGGCAAATTAAAGCTAATTCGGCATCAATATGAGAGATAATTCACAGCTGCTATAACATATCTGTAGATACATACTTACATAATATAGTGGTATGAATGTCAGAATAGGAAAATACACATTAGTTAACTGACGTCTCAAATTTCACTCGTTTATTACATAAACAAACGCATCGTTTTGGTGCTCTACATGCACTCGTAGATGCCTTGGTGCGCTCACTAAACTCATCCTATCTGACTATTTCCAATGTCTAAAATCGATCAGGATCTTTTCATCCCGGCTCATTGAGTGATTCTATTCAGCAAAATTTCCTGCTCCTTTACGCTGGGGTAAAAACAGTTGTTCGATATTGTCAGAATACGTGAGGATTCGTACTAATTTTCCTGATCATGTATTGTTTGTTATTTTCATGTGTATTATCATGTCCCTTTAAAGATCAGCAATTTCCCCTTAAGAGTCTTCAGAGGCGAAAACGCTTGTGGACTGCTATTTTTGAAACACAGTGATAACATATAGAGATACCAAATGTTTGAGTGGATCCATCAGTTTTATTTAAGTTCATATTTCGCCGATTCGCGGTAAATTGTAGGAGACAAATGGTGTGAAAGCCATTGTAGGATTGGGGGTTTGATTCTGTGCCCTCTACTTGGAGTCTAAAAATGACCAACTTAAATCTGCTGCACCCAATGCGATATTTGGGATCTGTATGTTTTCTGTCTGCTTCATAACACAATTATTGTTTCTAGCGCCTTGCTTTGCATTACCTCACTTTTGGCCGTAAAATTGAACGTTGGCCAAAGTGGGAAATGCAATGGGTTCTGTCCCAAGGGCGGAACATACCAAACTCCTTAAAATGGTAGCTGTTAACGTTCAGCATTTAGGGTAATCCCAAAAAATTGTTAAACCGTTGTCTTTATAATTTGACCGAGTTGAAAATTAGCTTGGTGCCTTCGGGATTGTATTTCAGTGAGATGCATGTACATGTAGCACGCTAGAGTCTGCATCAAATCTGCGCTGTCAAGAGGAAGCTAATACACCAACAAACCGCCACCAGCACACTAACTCACTAGCACACATTCATTACGGATACACGTCTTTGAATAACATTAGTTGTTAATAGAACATAAATCCACACCAAAAACTTGGCATGACCAGTAAGTAATTGACGGACCCAGACACAACCGTTCCGATATGTACACATAACTTCATATGAGGTATGTGCTACGAAGTTGTACAGATTATCATGTTTTGTAATCAAGCAATAATCTCAACCAAAGTCTGTTATGATTTTAACGTCTAATGCATAGTAAACTATCTGTTGTGACGTGTTTCTAAATCACACCCAACAAATTGACTTACGTACAATGTTAAATAGTCCAAACTTTCTACTTTTTAATTAATCTTCTTGATGTTTAATACAGTAATACAGTCGTTCGTTGATATTTTCATTCTTATGAAATATTATAACGCTTATATTATCAAATTTCAAAGATATAATCTTCAATATAGGATTTAAGACCAGAATGCTCCTCACGTATCCTAACAGTATAATGACTAAAGTACATCCAACAACTCTAAATGACTGACTCTCTGTAACATCCCATTCAGCTTCATCTTACTACTTGATTAGGAGTTTATTCCGACCAATAAATGGAATAAAGATAGCCGACCGGAAAGTACAAATAGAAACATAAATAAAATATCTCACAAGGAGAAAACCTAAGAGGCATAGATACAGTACACTCATTTAGCAAAGATGCACTTTTTAGTAGGTCAGAAATATACTTATTTAGCAAAGATGAACTCATATAGCACCTAAAGATTGGAGATACATATATTAAGCAGAGGTACGATTATGGAGATACACATTAAGCAGTGATGTACTTATTTATAAACTGCACATTTTATTGAAATATGCACTTATTTACAAGAGATATACTTGCTGAACAGAGATTACTTACCTGGCAGAGATGCTTTAATTTAGCACATATGTTCTTATTAAGTAGAGGTTAACGTTTTAGCAGATGATTCATATATTAGGGAGAGACGTTATTCTGCAGACGTCTCTACTTAGTAGGTACAGCACTTAACGGCATTGACTCGTTTAGCAGAGATGCACTTAGTTATCAAAACTGTTCTTATTAATTAAATTGTGATAACTGTTCTTATTAATTAAATTGTATGTGATTGCTTGTTTGCGCCTAAATGTTCTCGAAACAGCCAATGTCAAACCTTTAAACACGAAGTATTGGAATAAAGACATCAGATCGATTTTGATTTCCCCTCAAGGGGGCGAGGGGGGAGTCTGCTTTCTGTGCTTTGTGTCTCACATAAGGCGCCTTCTAAGATAACTAGCACCGGGATATAACAGAATGTTTAATTCCTGAACATGCATGGTTACACATATAATACATATAAGTTTTAGAGCAGTCAAAAGTAAGGACAATACGAAGCTTAACACTGCATACGTTATATGTAAAAGCTGAATACATTGTTGGTACTGTACGATGATGAAAACATTGGGACATTTTACTTGATTTTCCATTTAACGAACTATAAGAAAGGGAAGTATAAATTCCACACAGGTTATATGAACACTTTAAGTATACCATATATAACATTTACTGTATACTGCATAAGGAATTACGTTTACTTCTGCTCGTTGCTGCAAGTGATAGTAGCAAGCTCATAGTCGATGTAAGGTCCTCAACGCATTGTTGCAAATATCAACGGATCATGCTTTATATCTACTGTAAATGTTTACTCGGATCGCTAATTTGGTAAAAAAAAATAGCCAACAAATTATACGTTGAAATGCATTATACGTTTCTATCATAGAGAGACGTGACAAATATTACACTAAAATCGTGTGTATACATACAAAGAGTTGGCAGCTCACAGCGAGACGCACGAACATGCTTTCACTTCACCATACAATTTCAATAGAACTGTTTTTCCAATCCGATGTATTTTGTATCATGTATTTTTTCAGTTTTATGTTTTGATTAAGAGGCAGATGGCATTCACAATTAACAAATGTCATTGTCCGCGGTGTCGTAAGTATTTCTTGTGTATTTAGGTCACATAATATCTACATAAGAATCAAACATAACGTTTAATCATTACGAACGTACTTATTTATAGTATGAACTGCTGGACTTTGTTTATTTGTTTATAGGACAAGGAAATAGTTGCAACATTGCAAACAACAATCTTTGACAAATCGTTTGAGTGACTGGCTCCTTTAACAAAATACTGAAACATACAAAATGCTAAAAACCCAGAGCAGTAACATATTATGAGATTTAAATTAAAATGCAAAAGAACAAGATTAAATAAAAAAAAAAAGTCCCCTGACTTGTGCAGAACACAGAAATTACAATGACTGCTTAACTGATTGTAGTGCTTTGGCTCAGAATCAACGATAACATATTGTATACAGAGTTACTCAACGAAAATGCCATCAAAGTCATAAATTAAGATTTGCAATATGAGAAAATAACACTTAATGGGTTAATAAACAAATAACTAATTCATTAAATTTCAGCTATGCATCAGCTGATCTTTGATTATACTAAAACAACACTTATTCTTATCCTTTACTTGCGTTTTCTTTTAAAATTAAACTGAAAACGATAATACGTCTATCATCGAACCCTTTAAAACTGACATCAAGCAAACCTGAGCTTAAGATCTAGTTTAGCATGATAACGTCGGGAACTCCAAGGTCGGCCCGCAATGAATACGTATTTTAGTAGAAAATATGTCAGCTTTCATTTAGACTCCTGAAATATTTGTATTTTACGTCATCATAAATATGTGGTTTAAGTCATTTCTATCAACTTCATACGGGTAAGCTTAGCTCATAAAATGATTCACACGTCAAAATGATTGAAGAATATGCGTTCCAATTTTATAAAACCGAAATTGTTTATATTTATCATTTTTTTCGGATTGTTCGAAATCGAATACCGATAGAGAAGGTTGCAAAGCATACAGCAGCATACAGCATCATCATCATCATCATCATCGTATACAACATATTCTTATAAAACGTATTGAAGAATTGAATTTTCATATTTGAAGGTAAAAAACAGGAAGACGTACACTGTAGCAAATAACCTTTGGTTAATGATTGTCACTAAACAATTCCCCTTTCTACAGTAAGACCACAGTTTGGGAACCTGGTATAACCAAGATTTTTAAGATATCCGAGATATCCGATGAAGCTGTATTGAAGTTTGGTTTGGCTTTTTTGTATCGTAGAAAAACAAAATGTCCTTGAAACTTTGGACACACGGAAGTAGCATTCACCAAAATGTATTGCTTCGTGTAACTTGTCATAATAAAAACATCAGCAGTGACTACAAAAATGATTGGAACAGACCTTGGGTTCTGACAAACTCACTATAAAACACCTATATGAGGAGTATTAACATGCCTCTTAAATCCATCTCACTTAATAGTTAGTATTTAGTCTTCTCTGTGGTGCATTTCGTCATGTTTTACTATATTAGAAAAGACGCCTTTCTCTTTCATGATCTAATTAAAGTACAATAAACCTTCATATATATTTATGATTTTTCAACGCAATGACAAAATTATATTTTCTTTGCCACTCAGAGTATAGGAATCTGTCGTTGTATTTTACATTTTGTTAATCCCGCAACCACAAACCGCTCGCCCCACAGCCATAAACTTAGATCAAGTCAAAGAGAGTATCTACGTCACCAAGGAACAAGTCAAGGAGAATAATTATGCCACTAAGGAACAGGTCAAAGAGAGTATCTACGTCACCAAGGAACAAGTCAAGGAGAACAATTAAGTGACCAACAGGAGCAAGTCAAAGAGAACATTTATGTCACTAACAGGAACAAGTCAAAAGAGGTCAAGGAGAGTATTTGAGTCACTAAGGAACAGGACAAAGAGAGTATCTACGTCACCAAGGAACACGTCAAGGAGAATAATTATGCCCCTAAGGAACAGGTCAAAGAGAGTATCTACGTCACCAAGGAGCAAGTCAAGGAGAATAACTAAGTGACCAACAGGAACAAGTAAATGAGAACATTTATGTCACTAACAGGAACAAGTCAAAAGAGGTCAAGGAGAGTGTTTATGTCACTAAGGAAAAAGTCAAGGAGAATAATGAAGGGGCCTTCAGGAACAAGTCAATGAGAACATTTATGTCACTAACAGAAAGAGGTCAAGGAGAGTATGTATGTCACTAAGGAACAGGTAAAGGAGAGTATTTATGTCCCTAAGGAACAAGTCAAGTAGAATAATTAATTGCCCAACAGGAACAAGTCAAGGAGAACAATTAAGTGACCAACAGAAACAAGTCAAAGAGAACATTAATGTCACTAACAGGAAAAGGTCAAGGAGAGTATTTGAGTCACTAAGGAACAGGACAAGGAAAGTATTTATGTAACCAAAGAACAGGTCAATGAGAGTATTTAGGTCACTAAGGAACAGGTAAAGGAGAGTATTTATGTCCCTAAGGAACCAGTCAAGGAGAATAATTTAGTGACCAACAGGAACAAGTAAATGAGAACATTTATGTCACCAACAGTAAGAGGTCAAGGAGAGTATGTATGTCACTAAGGAACAGGTAAAGGAGAGTATTTATGTCCCTAAGGAATAAGCCAAGGAGAATAATTAAGTCACCAACAGGAACAAGTCGATGAGAACATTTATGTCACTAACAGGAAGAGGTCAAGGATAGTATTTATGTCACTAATGAACAAGTCAAGGAGAATAGTTAAGTGGCCAACAGGAACAAGTCAATGAGAGCATTTATGTCACTAAGGAACGAGTCCAGGAGAATAATTAAATGACCAACAGGAACAAGTAAATGAGAACATTTATGTCACTAACAGAAAGAGGTCAAGGAGAGTGTTTATGTCACTAAGGAAAAAGTCAAGGAGAATAATCATGTCACTAAGGAACAAGTCGAGGAGAATAATTAAGTGACTAACAGGACCAAGTCAATGAGAACATTTATGTCACTAGCAGGAAGAGGTCAAGGAGAGCATTTATGTCACTAAGGATCAAGTCAAGGAGAATAAGTAAGTGACCAACAGGAAAAAGTCAATGAGAACATTTATGTCACCAACAGGAAGAGGACAAGGAGAGCAATTATGTCACTAAGGAACGAGTCCAGGAGAATAATTAAATGACCAACAGGAACAAGTCAAGGAGGATAATTAAGTGACCAACGGGAACAAGTCAATGAGAGTATTTAGGTCACTAAGGAACAGGTCACGGAAAGTATTTATGTAACCAAAGAAAAAGTCAATGAGAGTATTTAGGTCACTAAGGATCAATTCAAGGAGAATAATTAAATGACCAACAGGAACAAGTAAATGAGAACATTTATGTCACCAACAGTAAGAGGTCAAGGAGAGTTTTTATGTCACAAAGGAACAAGTCAAGGAGCAAAATTAAGTGACCAACAGAAACAAGTCAATGAGAACATTTATGTCACTAGCAGGAAGAGGTCAAGGAGAGTGTTTATGTCACTAAGGAAAAAGTCAAGGAGAATAATGAAGGGGCCTTCAGGAACAAGTCAATGAGAACATTTATGTCACCAACAGGAAGAGGTCAAGGAGAGTATTTAAGTCACTAAGGAACAGGTCAAGGAAAGTATTTATGTAACCAAAGAACAAGTCAATGAGAGTATTTAGGTCACAAAGGAACAAGCCAGGGAGAGAATTTAGGTCACCAGCAAGAACAAGTAAGGGCAAATATTTAAGGTCACCAGGAACAAGTCCAGTAGAGTATTTAAATCACCGATAGGAACAAGTCAAGAGGAATAATAAGGTCACTAACAGGAACAAGTGAAGGCTAGTATTAAGGTCACTTACAGGAACAAGTCAAAGAGAGTATTTAGGTCACCTATAGTAACAAATAAGGGCAAACATTTTGGTCACCTACAGAAACAAGTCAATGACAGCATTTTGGTCACCTACACGAACAAGTCAAGAGGAATAGTAGGTGACAAACAGGAACCAGTTAAGGAAAATATTTATGTCACCAACAGGAACAATTCAAGGAAAGTATTTTGGTCACCAACAGGAACAGGTTACGGGGCATATTAAGGTCACTAACAGGAACAATTCGATGATAGTATTTAGGTTACCAACAGGAACAAGACAGGGAGAATATTTAGGTCACCAACAGGAACAAGTCAAGGAGGGTAGATTATACTTGTGAGAACGTATTTAGAAATAATACTTCAATGGGAAAAAATACAAACTGTTGGCTTCAACTTCACTGTACAAGTAACCAAATGTCATCTTTAGTTCATTTTCTTTGCAAGGAATCAAACGAAGCATGTTTGTTTTCTTTATATCTTTCTATCTCGAGAAGACATTTGCTTCCCGCTAACAATCAGCAATGGTTACTACGTTTAGTACTTTAAGTGACTTGTTTTACACCTGATTATATGTTAGGTACAGGATTTTGTATTGTACAAATGTATTTCCATGTGGAATTTACATCCAAAATTAGCAAATTTTAGAAATCGTTATCACAGCCGGTCGTGTTAAATATTGATTATACTCATCTTTGAGTTCCTGTTCGATGCATCAAATGCACATTAACGATAACTTGATGATTAAAAACATGCAACATGTTAATAAGAAATCGCTTATTTCCAAAGCTAGATTTGTTAATATATATGTTTCTTGTCAAAATTCCATTTTGTTTGCTTGATTTTTATTTCGAAACTTTTAATTGTATGAATTTTGGAAATCTGTCTTTACTGTTAACCCTGGGTCCGTCTTCATGAAACCGTTACCGTGCTCAAACATGGATTCCGTGCTTAAACCGACTTTTTTGTAGCTCGGTTAAATCATGTCAAACCATCAAAAAGTCAAATGTAAACATTGAAAGCAGTATTCGGCTTAAAGGTTTTTTCCTTTTCTAAACATTGACAAAATAGTACTTTTTATTAATTTACGACCAACACACGCAATTAGGCTTAAACACAAAATTCATGTTTGAGCATGAGAACGGTTTCAAGAATACGGGCCCTGATATTGATAAATGTATGTACTAATAGGAATAATACATTGTTTATAAAGTTGAGAACATTGTTTAACAAACTTATTATTACCTATTGTTACAAACATATATTATATATTCAAAAATATTCTATGGTTTTAACTGCAATGTGATCCTCATAACATTTTTTCAAGGTCGATTTTGTTATAAATGAATAGAATGATGAAGGTATCACAATTTGTCTTTATTTGGTTAAATTTTAGGTAACCTCATTCATTTTCGATCGATTCTAAATATATTGCATAATCCTTACGGACGGATTTGCATATACTTGTATACACAATTAGAAATACATTGTCACACAGCTGGCGCCAAATCTTAAGTGAGAACCAGTGACATTAAGAACCTAACCAGATAACGCATTTTATAGGCAAACTGAGAAATAGTATTTATTACATATAGCTGAAAATAATTCACTAATGCAAATTTAACTGTTACTCCTTGAGATAATTGTCATAAAGAGGCGCCCGCGTTTTGAAACAACGGACGTTTATGACATTCTCTTTTGATATCGAGAGAGCCTCGTGATGTACACATACGTGTACGTAACTGGTATGTTTTTGACTTGAGTAATATGCATTAGGAGAGCATTTCTTAAACAACTGAAAGTATTTCTAGATCATTTAGCCTGATACATGTACCTGTCCGTTATATTGTTTACTTGTTTAACAAAGGGGTGCTATGATACAACAATATGATGTAATGACCTATATTGTATAACGAATAAAAACAATTAGTACCATGTACATGAACGATTCTCCCTGTGATCGTTTTAGGATTGTTGTATTAAGATCTTCTAATGTGACATCATGCATTTTTATAGGCGACACACTACCATCCAAGTATGTATCAATGCGTTCTCGTAATGTATTTTTATTCCAAGACTATGATTTCTTTCTTTGGCAAAAACAAACCAAACAAAATAATGTTTATTTCAATCTTTGTAATCATAATTGTTTAAAATATGGTACGTGATAACATTATACAAAATCAGACCTCACCTCTTCAGACAGAATGCTGCGATACAAAATAAGTTGCTTACGTCATCGATTACATAAGATTATTGCTTTAACTTTTGAGTACTGTTTATCACTGAACTGTAATTAGTATCAGAGGAATTTATTAACGTCACCACACCATACAATAATATGCATCAACTAACGATATTTTGCCGATTGATGACAAGATAGTGAAGGAGAATCCGCAAACATGGGACTTTACATGCACCTGGAGATATGTTAGGCAATAAACATTCCCCTCGTTTGTTGACGTGATTTGTGAATTGTGCCAATCAACAGTTATGATTAGGGGATTAATTGTCAGAGAGGAGAAGATATATACCCCCGTGGGGTAGAAAAGCGATAACGTACTGCCATCTTACGTCCTTACTGACACAGGTAAATTGACAACATAATTATTCATTTTAGGTACTTTTCCGTTCGTAGTTTGTTCATGGATTCTTTCTGGCTTACGTGATAATCTCCATCATACTCGTTCTATCAAATCATTCGTACTATTCAGAAGATTGTCCTTTCAAACGCAAATTAGTCTGATTGCTTTATCCTATTCAGTAACATTGTAATGTGTGTTTGCGATCAATAAACGGAAACCCGAGATTGTTATTATGCTGGATAGAATTGCCTGACCCTTCAAATGTATGTTTGTGTTCGGGGAAACAATTAAATAGCAACGGCTGACATTTAATGACTGAACTTTTGAAGTAACGATTTAAAAGTTGGTTAAAGTCTCACATGTCAGTGAATGTCATACACTGAAAGCAATTACTACCAGAAATGAGTTACAGTAACTTCAGTTAATGCCAAGGTCACCTTGAAAATGAAAATAGTCCGCCAATTTGAGAAGAAAGTCAAAAGTGAGATGTTAACCGTTGGGCGCCTATAATCAACGTCAAGTGTGGTCAGGAAAAAAATATAGTATTAGTCTTTAGACAGGCGCTCTATATGAGATGGCTCATAACACAAAAACACCTTAGTGAGGTCGGATATCACAATCTCCCAGTGGCAGTTCCACTAGTGAAAACCATTGAATGGAAATCCATATATATAGTTTAGGTATAGTAATACAGTTTGTGATGCACTTATTTAGTATCTCAAATCTGGAATTGGTTCACTATCTCTGTCCGTTTATTTGTTCAAATACGTGTACTACATACTCCTGGGAGCTGGACTGTACTAGTCACCGGTGAGCAAGAAGCTCGTTTGGTTCGAGTGTTTGTCTACAGTCAGCGGTCAAGAGCTCGAATATCGGTTTGGACGTTGCATTTTCCCTTTTTTTTACAATAGCACCCAGTATTTCATAATGATCTTTTGCATACATTAAGACCTATATTATAGCACATTGTAAAATTCCTGTGCTGAGCAGGAAGATATATACTATATATAATAATATAGATGAACAGCAAACCTTTCACGTCAGTATGGATACACACTTGGATGGTAGTGTGTCGCCTATAAAAATGCATGATGTTGGTATTCTTATTGAACAAGATTGCGGGTAACAAAGGTTCTATATCATACCGTCTAGAAGCAGCTACATGTAACCGGTTACGTGGATATATCATTGTAAGCTTTAAGTGGAAATTTGCTATAGTTTAAGACGCTTACAAACGTCAAAGAAAATACACATCTGAAATATTACACTCCGATTTTGGCAGCTATCGTTTGTCCTAAGATTAGTTTTTTCTATGATACACGAAATGAATCTTGCAAAACTATGTAAATATGTCGTATATGTAGTCGAAAGTTGTTACATACAATTGCAATACTATGACAGTATTGTCCAAATATACACGTACTCCTTCACAACCATTGACATAGTAGGCTGTTTATGTAGTAGTATTTTCAGTCAAAGGTAACGTCGTTGGAAACTTTGTCAACCTAATGATAATTTGTAAAATGTATTTATGTATATATTTTTTCATAAATATGCCTTGCAACTTGCTCTATGCCATAGCTCATCAATGTCGATTAATAACTTTCGAAGTAAACGTATAGTCTTGGTGAGTGATATCAGTCCGCGATGAAGCAATGTTGAAATCGTCATCATGCATCAAATTCTTTTTTTTATTAAGGTGAACACATGCTCACAGTGTCGGAAATCGATGCTTGCCGACATACCTAGTGGTAATTCATAAGTGAATCCGTCTTTTGCTCTTTTATTGCTGGGGGTTACTTTTTTATTTAGTGATCATTAGTTTGTAGGCTTTTCTAGAGACAATTCACTGTAAACATAGTAATTGCTTTATGAAAATGATCAGATAATGGTACATGTATGTTGATATTTACATTACATGTAATTAATGAGTATGTGTTATCATAAATCTATACTGATGACATATTAATATACAATGATATATTAAGTTGCTTGTTTTAAATAGGTTGTTCACAAACACAACCGCGCGAGCAAAAGTGACTAATTATTTGATTCATGACGAGATTAGAAAAGAAATAAGGCAAGTGTTAAAGAGGTCCATTTATTGAGATGGTCACTGTGTGTGTCTGCACGGAGCTAACTTTTTTACATTGATCTTTCGGCGTACCGTTACACTAGCTTTCTATCTTTTAGCACATGTTAACCTCACTTGGTCACACAATATGAAATTTTACTAATTTTACTCCCTTTCTATGTACACCACGTCTTTTTATTAAATATTTAATTAAACTTCAACTTTTAACAACGTGTTATGAACCCTTATTCTTCTTGTGTGTACATATCTAGCTAACGGTGTCTCTAATAGTCGACATGGGTGGTAGCTACACAATGTCTGGATCCACAAAACAGTTCTTACGTTTTTTGTCATAAACGTGACGTCAGGGCCCATCTTCCCTCGAGTATTGTCCCTGCGGTGCTGGAGTCGAAACCGATATCGCTAACGGTTTCCGGTGTGTCAGCGGAATCCTGCAGTGTCGCGTGCAGTGTTCGGGCACAAATACATTGATTAAGTAATGAGTTCTTCCACACAATGAATCCATTTTCACTGAAATATTTTTATAGCATTTGTATTATACATAATTCTAAATTCTGGAAAGATAGAATGCAAATCGTTTTGACGATATCAATACAGGATTTCCTGTAAAAAAAATGTTGTTTTGCCGCAATCTTTTCTCAGGGGTTTGGGTATGATTACATTATTTTTAATGGTTCTGGAGTGAAATGCTTTTATCTAAAATCCCATTGCAACAAGTCAACAAAAATAGCTGTTCCACCGATAAGAAATGACGAAATGTCTATCGTTTTAGAGATTTTTATTATTGTTATCAGAAAATGCATTAATAAATTGAAATCTTCTCAGAAACAATACGACAGTCTAACAATTTAAGCTGATTGTCTTTGAGATGGAACACATGAAACTCGCTTATGATCTGAGTTTTGTGATTGTTTGATGGAATACGTGGGTATGTAATCAACCTATAACATATAAAACGTTGATATGCACACAACAGCTAACTATATCGCAGAATGGAAAACATATTTAACCGCTCCGTTTATCATTTGACAGGGTATATTTCAGACAAACTCTGAATATGTTATGTCGCTTTAATCACACCTGACTTTGTCTTTATATCGTTCTAAACAAATGAAACATTTATTTTCCGGATTTTAATCGCAAGACAGCATTGTAACAACTCAGTACACTGTCGGTTTTAACTGATTTGGGAACTAAACCTTCCATTCACCGAAAAATAGATGAGGTCTTTCTTTCCCAAAAGTAAACGCGTTCGTAGAAGACATTGGCAAGAAAATTCGATGTATAATTAAATATCTACAGCATTTGAGTGGTCTTCGAAGTGTTCACTGTGAGAACGTTATTCAGATTTTAGCATTTCTCAGAATTAATCTACTTAAAGTAATTTTCCTGACAGAATAGATCTAAAATGTATATCGCGCTCCACAAATTGACATTTCCGTTATATGGATAAATTTAGAAATAGACTTTGAATTTCTGTATCAATCAAAAAATTGTAATATCCATAATAAGAGTCATTGTTATACATGTGGTACAGACGGTAAGGCACGGCTGTATTTATCTGGGAGAAATATCCTATACAGCGCTTATAGATGTCGGATGTTATATATTAGCTACGTCAGCAAAGTGTTACAAATACACGAACTTTCAAATAGATTTAGTAAGAGTTAATGATGGCGTACGTACAACAAGAACTTAGTGAGAACGGCAAAGCTTGCCTATTTCAGAACATGGAAAATATCAAGATCTACAACCGGTAGAAATATTTTTTTGAATCTATTTGAATTACAAATACATATGTAATACTGTTTGCAAGTGTTATCAGTCTATATTTACACTGAAAGTGTTTTCAGTCTAGATTTACACTGCAAGTGTTTAAAGGTTACGGCAAGGACAAATTGTTCATTAAATGCGTGTTCTTATTTGACCTTTGATCTGAAGGCCAAGGTGACAGTGGCATTACGATAGCGCTCTGCACATCGTCTGTAGGGGATGCATCTACACTGCAACTTTCATCAAGACGTCTCAAATGTTTAAAAGTTCCGGACCGGACAAGAACTAATTAAAGAACCAAAAGAAGAACTAGAAAAGAACCGGAGGAGGCATAAGGAGAACCAGCATTTAAACAAGACGTCTCCCTTCATTGTAATGGGAGGCGTAAACACTTAAAATTCGTCTTCTGCCTGCAGTGGGCTAGAGAAAGTTTATTCTCTGCCCGACTCTACGGCGGCTTACCCAGGTTTCCCAGCTAAACCACAAACAGCTGCATAGTTTAACCGCCTAAGATTTTTCACTTTCTTGTAAACTGCTTGACTAATAGAAGTTCTTCAAGGTAGTTGACATTTTCACTAAACTAATATTTCTGATCTGTTGTTAACAGATTTTTGGTTTCAACTCTTTTGTTGTAGTACTTGACGCTTTTCCTGGTCAGTTTGGAATTCTTGGATGGCCTTTTTTTGTTACCTTCGGGTGCGCTTTTGTGTTGCAGTCTGACTAGGAGGCGTCTGTAGGTCGATTGTGTAAATGTTTAGATTGATGTTGTAATATTTATTTAACTGCATCTGTAGATATTTTGTAGTTTAACACGTCCTTTCATCCAACCCATCTTAGTGCCAGCGCACAAACAAATCTCCTTATCTGACTCGCGTTTTTCATAGGGTTAGATGATCCAATTGGAAAGAGTGGAGTCATTCATCAGTTGTATTCTGTCGCTCCCAGGATGGCTTATTTATGTGCTTGACGCACTGGCTCAGGTCTGTTTTTATTTCGTCAGACAATTGGAGAACTTGCATGCCTCTCGTGTTGTTGTATTTTTTTAACACACAACATTATATGCCTTTTAGCCATACATAATCTCAAAAAGGGAAACATTCCCTTAATGAGCGGACATCTGTTCTGCAGATAAAAATCGTATAAGCTTTTAAGTTTGATATGATATTTTCATGTGCCTACCTTTAAATACAACCCATGTGTTTCTCAGTGTGCTCTTGTTTTTAAAATGCAATTCATGACAATTGTGCATGTTAACAAAACATTGCATGAAGCATTGCTCGTGCAATCTCTGCATTCCTTGTGAGAATAAAAAATACTTCATAGATATTTCAATAAGAAATCTTCAACTGACTATGTCATTTTCAACGAATAAAACTAGCATCTAATTAGTCATGTGATGCACCCTCGCGAAAATAACTTTAAGAGGGTTTTGTGTGCTCCACATTACTAGTCCATATGATGTCTACAGATGATGGGTCCAAACAAGGGTTACTTTAGAGTGTCATCTCACAACTCAAATAGCATAAGGTAAATACAATAGCATGATTCCCCACGTGGTCACATCATACTGATAGCGGGCTAGCGAGATCCCAAAGGTAACACAACCTAAACCAACTTGTATAACTAGGTACACAAGAAAAAAGAAAACATAGAAGTTCGTAGTGCTGCGATGAGAGCAACTGATAAAGTCAGATTAGTGTTATTGTTTCAGATTTTTATTCCGTTCACATGGTTTAAGTTTTTAAAAGTGTTGAGTTTTCTTGTATTATTTGAATGCAATGGAATGTTTTATTTAAACTTTCCACTTTTTCGAGAAAAATCTGAACAGATAATGCCCCTTTCTAATTAGAGCCAGTTAGTATGTTTGTTTCATTAGTTCATCAGTTTACACTTAATAATGTTTACCAGTGCTAAAACAATCATGAAAACTGTTCTTTGAAGTGACGATCAGATTTGTTTAAGGCGCGGAGGACGAGTTGATCCGTGCGTGGGAGAATCCTTTTATCATTCACTGATGAGGCATAGTATAGTTCTGACCTCGACAACCTCACCCGTGACTTGTTAACTACGTATTAATTATACACAAGATCGCAGTTGAGTCATAGTGTGTGTACATGCACGTGTGCTGACACAAAGACTCGAGAAATGAGATGAAGCAGCAGCACACGTAGTAGAGGAAATTACAAAATTCAGTCACGGTATGCAGACATCACGCATTAAGTTTAACACTACATATGTGTATAGATTAGCAAAACAAGAAGACACTATTCATGTCGCTCCGGCCATAACGCAGATCAACTACTACCGCGAAAAGGCATGAAAAGATGATAGATTATAGATACAATGATGACTTGGTAAACAAATCATTGTTTATTTACCATGTTAAGTAAAACTTAATGGTTTGCCTTTTCTGAAAAATAGAGATTGATTCGGCCAACACAAGAAATGCACGTAAAGGAACGTGTCTGCACCACACCGAAACTAATGCATCTTTCATTCGGAGCTCACCAGACAGTAACATCAATACTTTATATAAAGAACCGTCTGGTTTCTGGTTCGGACGACACTGTAAAAACTAAGCAACCAATGTATCCCCCCTTCGGAAAGGATATGCTACGGGTACGGCTACAAGACATCCAGAGTATTGAACTGCTATAAAATATACATTGTATGTACTCTCTTCAGCAAAAGGACAAGGAAAGACTTGGCAGAATGAAGGCAACCCTAGCAGGGGAAGGAAGATTGTCTGGTAGGAAAGTGAATCATTCAATGAATAAGACAATCACAACATTAATCGTACAATAATGTCCCCACTAACAAGGTACAATGTACCTCATTTGATTGGATGGTAAAACTTCCAATCGATAAACAAACGTTATGCAATTTCGATTGATCAGCAAAATAATGGTCGAAAAGTTATCGCGTACACGCTACGGCAACATCTTTGTGATTTCCAAGAAAGCATTTCTACTACGCATTGTTTGCAGCTTGTACCAAAGAATCCCTTACCAAACTGTGCTATGAAGCCTTATTTCACATGCAAATCTATATCTTCAAATCGCATTCTCGACTCCAAGAGTTGTTATTTTTTATTTCATTTTTTTTTAATTTTTGTTTGCTTACGAAAATACCCTAGGAAGAAGTACATGTTGTCACTTCTGAAAAGAACAGAAATATATCAAATGATCATTGATTGAGTGTCAGTCTATGAGTGTTCAATCTCATCCAACTCAAGTAAAACATGTTACCATATCACGTTCAATCAGAACCATGCGTACAAGGGATTTCATGCCTTTTTTCTGCCAAGCATTTGTGTTACTTTTTGTTAAGAATGTTCATTTTATTTTCCTTTACAAATGCATTGTTGAATAATAAAATGGTGATAAATATACGTAACGTTCGTTCCTATTGGCAAAGTATGGTATACACGTACAGCCTAACGGAGATTGATAATCCACTTGTGATGCTGATTAGAGTTAGAAATGAAGATATTAAACAAAAGTGTTTCTGACTTATTCAAGGTTTTTTTGTGTGTTATATATATAGAGTATGATGTATATGACCCTGACTTTTAATTAAACCACCCGGGAATCAAGTACTCAAACTGCCAGTGTACGTATGGCGTGTACGTGTATATAGGGGAAAGGTAATATAACCTTATACCCTATCCCACGTGGGTCGTACACTTCTACCATGTTGAGTGGCACGGCAATTTACCAAATATCGGAAGGCCTATGGGCCAGCTTCGTTTGAAAGCGTTGACTTTGATCCAATAAAAAGAACAATAACATTTCGATAGCCTGAGTTCACAGACAACTAGGCAGTTGTCTGTGAACTCTGGCTGTCGCCATCGTTAACGCTTTCAAACGAAGCTGGCCCATAGGCCTTCCGATATTTGGTAAATTGCCGTACCACTCAACATGGTAGAAGTGCACGACCCACGTGGCATAGGGTATAAGGTTATATTACCTTTCCCCTATAGCGTTGATCGGATTTAAGAGCCGGATTTAAAACAATTATACAGCAGGAAACTTTGAAATACTTGTTGACACAGATTTACCGTTTGTTCTTGTTTGTGGACAATTTAGTTTGTTAAGAGATAGGCCTGCTGTATTCCACTGCATGTTACCGGAAGCGGCAACCCTTACAGAATCGGGTGTTTTTTCTTTTGTCTTCTGCCTAGGGGGCATTGAAGAATCCAAAATAGATTTGCTGTCCCCTCTGCAAAACTTGGAATCTACATATTGTCAATCTTTATATTGTTTTACCTACCTACTCTTTCTTTTCGAGAGTGTCTCAAGACAACCGTCTTCATACGAACCTAACTAATGCCAGGACGTCAAACCCCATAGAAGCAAACTTTAGACCTTTTTATCTTATTCGATTGCAAGGCAAACATTTATGTAAAAGATAAAATGTTCTGTATTGTTAGTCACTAAATATTTCATGTGACAAGTCAAAAAAGAAAAGTGTTTGTCACAACATCATTGATGCTAAATAAAGTAAAGTGTTGCATGCTGAACGTTATTGTCAAAGTGATCATTACCCTTCAAAACATAAGCTATTACCCCAAAAGATAATCGAATCCTGACACCTTTGAGATCAGTTAATGTAAATATTATATGAGACCCTACAAATTGATTTCATACGCTCGGATGCGTATGAAGTGCGTTGTACTACATATTTCCATCGTTTTAACATCATCAGTAGCACTATAGTCTAGGCTCCACATTATGAAACTGCAGATGGATGCATTGCGGATGAAAAAACCTTCAGACAATATATATTAATGTCTGTGTAGAAATGTCCATACAGTAAGTGTCGATGTCATGAATGAGTTAAATTATTTTACAATGTGTATATTAGTATTGGTTGTTTCGATAAGGGATAAGGAAAATCAGCCCTTGCGCTAAATTAGTTTTCAAACCATGCCGAACTGGCGGAATGCTAGTTATATATGAATATTAGGTAACAAGCGATGGTATTAGTTAAACATACGTCAGCATCAGCATTTTGTTCAGAAATATGTAAGGAAATATTTTGTACAACTAACGACTCACATTTTTTCCATTCAAAAGCATTAAAAAAAGAGATAGCATTTTGTTAGATAAAACTCTTTATATACAACAGAAACTCTTTATATACAACAGAAGAAATATTAACAGACGAAAAGATGGCACAATTACATGATAAATAATGTCCATATGTATGTTGCATTAGGACAATTAGCAACTCATTGATTACTTAACTGTCAGTAATAGTTGTAATATTGAATTCTTGTTTATATTTCAATACGTTTAGGAAGTATTGAAGTCATATAACGTGTACAACGTACACGATATGTATCTGCGATAAAAACAAAAGAGAAAGTTCCTGCAATTAAAACCTTTACGCCGATTTTTTTTTCTCATTTACAAATGTTTCTCCTGAAAGATAACCCTACTAACGTTTACTTTTAAGTACTATGGCATTGTTTTCAGATTGTTTTATAAGGAAGATAATTTTAGTACAAAATTAAAGTATACATGTATGATTTACCAGCATCTGTGCTTTGTTTGAGGAAACAACTTGATATTAAGCGAATATTTAACATATGTTGGTATATTTTAGTGCAAAGATAACTTGGAATTCAGAAATGAGCAGAATTATTTTATTATGTTTTGCTAAATATCTACTCAATATACTTATATATATTCTACCATCATGTTTCAAGTCATTCAACACAAAAAACACGAACAGGGTGGGTATATAGCTTATCTATGCCTATAACCAAAAATTAAATATGTACATGTAAAATGATGTCGCTACATAAAAAGTACAATATGCCGTATATGTATGTCGGTAGGTAACATTGACCGTGCCAAATAAAGTACCAGTAAGCAACACAACACAAGGTGATCGATGGAAAAGTACAATTATATAATAAGGAATGTAAAATTATAAACAATTGACTGATGTCCTACTACAATGTTATACAAGCGCACAGACCAACTCCCATGCTTGTAGTGATAGTGGTTCAGGTGCAACAACCAAGGAAATAATTGACACGCAATCATCATTATTTAAATAACACACAATTAAAAAATCGAACGTAAAGCAAACAGATAGGCTTGAGACGGGGACACATCACCGTAAATATCGACCCACTATCCACGACACCTGGAAATGACTCAAAGATAAGAGGCTTCATTGTCCAGGAATTATCGATCGACGTGGATACTGAAGTTATAGTAATGAGATGACAAAAATAATATACGATATGTGATAAAAACACACTGGATTTCGTACAGAACATCTGTGACTCATTGCGGGTTCATCTGACTTACTTTTATTACAATTGACTCATATTGGCCATGATGATGAAAAACAAATAAATGACTCAAAATCCTATTTATATTTTGTATAATCATCATCCTATTAACGTATTATGTAATTAATTATGTTGGAAAAATACAAACACATGTGCAAAAATGCTTACGTTCCCGATTCTGACTAGAATACCTGTTTCACTCTGAGGAGAGTACAATGGTACAATGCAACCGATTTAACTAATACGATTCTAAGCCTTGTAAACGTGTTTATACAACAGGTGTACATGTAAGTGCCGCAGTGTCATTTCAAGCAATAAATTGTATTAATTGCGACACTGAGTGACTGCGATGACGTCATAATTTATCTGAGTTTTTTCATACTAAACGTCGTATCAAAACGTTGTATCATCAACTCTTTTCATTAATCGATTCTCGTTCCATCCGGTTGCTATAAAACTCTCTAAACCTGTTGGTTTTGTTACGGAACACTGTTGATATCCTCTATAGGTAGTCATGTTATGGTCCTAACAAACAATGCCGTTACAGAGGAACAGATAATAAATACTTCATGTATTTATAGCCATATTAACTAGCGTCATAATTTCTCTCGATATGAAACTTACATCTCAAATTGACAGTTATTGCACTCTGACTCATCATAAATTCAAACTCGCAAACGTATAAATCATAAATGTATTTAGATAATATGTGTTTTCAAACTGGCCTTTACGATTTCAAGACTTTCGTTTGATACAATTTTGGTTTGTATTCCTAAGGTATTGTAATACGAGTAAATATGTATGTAAGGATGGAACCTTGAAGCACGAATGCACTTTATAGAATACGTAGATGAAGCTCTGTATCTGTTGTTTGTTACTGTAATGTGAGGTACCAAACCAATAACAGGCAATCCTTAGATAAGACAAACAAGTGGGTGTCGCAACAGGCCTTCGTGATGGTTTATTATTTAATGTCTGTTTGTGTCCTATTTTTACTTCCTGGCAACAGTGGTTCATGAATGTGAAATACCGAAAAACCTTCATATGAATGCATAAAGATTGATTACTTTACACAATTGTATAAACGCTTAAAAGAAGACACCTTCATATGGTGCAATGCTTCCAGCAGTTTAAACGATACTAGTTTTATTAATAGAGCAGCCTGCTTTCTGAATGTGAAGAATGTAATATAATAAAACATGAATTAAGATATTGCCAATAGCAGATAATATCGTTTCCATTATTTCCAAGGTCACAGAGTATCAATCAGGATGGAAAATGAACGTTTGAAATTGAAAAAAGGAAAAGGAAATCATTTCATACGCAAACAAAATATATTCTTTGACGACTTAGTAACCGTGGTTTTATGTTTGCAACACAAAGACAAAATTGATTTAAAATTGAATTAAGACGTATGTTACCTAAAAAAGAATATTTTCTATTGCATTAATGTCTAACTAATGAATGGTCTCAAAAAAGCTTCTAAATATACCACCATCAGAACACGAAAGCAATGACCACGTAGCATGCAATTACGTGCTGATTTAATTATCATCTGATAATCACACGGGGTAGCGTGTGGGAGAGTCAGACAATTGTCGTCAATTCATTTAGACTCACAATGATAAAAACTGTATTTACTCATTTTAAACGAAGTTGAATTCAGGTTGATATTTTATATAACTTGTGTCATTGAACTGAGAATACAGCCGTTACGATAACGGGAAACAGGAAAACGTCTTTTAGTTAAGTACAGCTCTAATTGCGGTGACGAAAAAAAACCGTCATCAACTTTTAATATTTACTTATGATAATTGTATGCTACTTACTCGTGAACAATACAAGCACGATAAATGTACCACGGTATCAGCAAACAATGACAAATATCTTAACTGAAATCCAATACGAAAAGCAACAATTCTTTATAAATAATCAACACCAGGTGGCGCGCTGGTACCGGTAATGACAGTTTTGATTTCTAGTTCTAGGTTCTGTAATTAAGACAATATTACAGATACATGTAAATGTGTTCGCCGATGAAGTTTGATGTGTGCACACCAGACTATAGACAGGAGTGTAATCTAGTACATCATTAGCTTCATGGTATCATGTAACGTGATTTCTGCTGTAGGTTTGTGTGTACATTCTCTTCATGACTGGATATGTTTTAATCGTTCGTCTTATCTTATATGTTATACAATACAAGTATCATTCAAGTTAAGATTTTTACAATAATCTCGCAGAACAGATTTTATCTTGTGAACACACTTAATGTCTATGCATACATATCCTGTCGATTTGAGTTAACCACTCATTCCCATGTATATTATATATAACTAATGTGTACTAGTGTCATTATACGACCAAGTATATTGGCAGAAAGCTAATTTCATGGTTTTCCCAAAGATTGACGATGTTTATCCGGTCATCGACAGAAAACCCAAACAAATAAAATTAGCATTAACAAACATACCTCGGCCAAATAACGTCTCACATCTCCCATTAACCGTTAATTCATGGCCTATTGGCAACGTCACAAGGTGGCCGGAATAGCTGGATATATATAACGTATCAAGTCTGATAGGTACAACACTCTCGCTGTCCAAACATCGCACTTGGAGTGGCGATCTCTGAATGACCCTGACAGCTGCACAAACGCCGTTCCACCATTTACAGATTTTCCCGCATTCCTTACTTAACCCGATGACTGGCCATGTAGCATAGCCAGTACTTAAAAGGTTTGACCGATTGTGAATAGTATCGCATCCAACTGTTGTTGTGTCCATCTCAATATTTATCATAAACCGAAATACTCGAGTTAATGTCTTTACAATATATCTGATATATGCTTCGTACCGTATCAAAACGTGTGTATACTTTGGAATCGGCATAAAGCATCAACAACAGGAGAGTACTGGCACTGATAGTTGTACTCGCCATGAGGGTTAACATTTAGACTTAAACAAATCGTAAATAACTACAGATGTTTAAAGACGTTATTTTTTCTGACTTAAACCGTTTAAATTGGGCATTGCTTTATACTCGAAGCATTTTGGTGTGTGTAAGTTGTACACTTAGCTATATTTTTCTGACTTAAACCGTTTTAATACGGCATCGCTTTAAGTTTTACAATTAACTGTAATGAGAACAAAAGGAGGAACTAACAACAATAATTTAAACTTGACTTAGATTGCCGTTTTATTAAATCTTGTTTATATAACAGGTGTCTTTGTGAGGAGATTTTTGGGGAAAAGATATGCATATCATGAATTAAACCGAAAACATGGCGTCAAGTTAAACTGATCATAGTTACTAACGACAGTTCAAAAGAACTCGTATCAAAATACACCGACCAATGTAGTGACGTCAGTTAAGATTGCCATTTGTATCAACGTCAGATACAAACCGGCCAAATTTAGTGACGTCACTAAGACTGCCCAAAGGTTACTGACTTCAATTGCACTGACAAAATGTATAGAAGTGAGTGACACTAAAGACACTGACAATCAGCCTAAACAAAATAACTGATGTCAAGACAGAACAAAGAAATGACGTCAATTACACTGACCAATGTTACTACCACCAGGTAGAACGTTTTATAGGTGTCTGTTGAACAACAAAGAAACATTTAAGTTTTGTTTGTTTTTTTAGAGTTAAGCTAAGGTCAATTAGGTACGTCTTCATGTGTGTAATGATGCCTCTGGGCTAGATGTGCTATATTGGTACAGGTAATTTTTCCGACTTGTGAAAGCGTGGATCTGACGAGGAAATAAAATTACTACCTCAGTGAATTATGCTAAACGAACCATTATAGTATTCCACCCGGTCACATTAAACTGGCAAGGTGTAAAGCTGACGTTTCCCTAACAAATTTACCTTTAAGTGCTGAACGGTTAGTAAGGAATTACAACTTCCATTAAGGTGTTTAGCACCTTAAGATTCTTGGTATGTGCCGGCTTTGAGGGAAAACCCATCGCCTTTCTATTTAAGACTTTGGTATGTCATGGCCTTGCGACAGAACTCGTCGCCTACCTTTTTAAGAGGTTTGGTATGTCCCGACCTAGCGGAAAAACTTATCACCTTCCGTTTTTAAGGGTTTTGGTATGTGTCGGCCAGGGAACATATTTCGTCACCCTCCTTACGTTCTGCAATATAGCCAAAAGTGAGTTGGAACAAGGAGGCGTTTTAAAATATAAAGTTCAAGAACAGAAATACAATTAAAGATTTGTTCGAAAACATAAAGTCCCATCAGACGCTAGTGATCCTAGATTTTTCAAATGTAAAAACGTCATCATTTTCCTTTGATTTTACATTTTGCATTTTTTGTGTTTGTTTGATATGTTTACCACTGTGTCCTTTTGTACTGGCAATAAAATATAATATTGATTGTTACGATTCAAATAAATATGAATATTGATGTTTATTATTGTAACAGACACGTCACTGACGGTAACTGTAGTTTCGTAATTCATAAATAATACAGAACTAAAACAATACCTTTTCTGGTCTCTACATTTAAGGACATCATTATCAACCATGTTTTTTTCTTTCTATAAAAGCATTGTATTTATATTTCATAGCATGTGATGTTATCTAAGTACAACAAACGTACATGCTGCGTATTTGAAAATGTCAGCTCTTATTGTTAAGTTTGTCGATGTTTGTTTCTATGCCCACTGTTTAACGATAGGTGTAGAATTAGATTTCATTGTGAGGGCGTGGTGTATTATTACTAGAAAAGTAAGATAACATTTTAATTGACTGTTGAAGTATTCCGTAGCAGTGTAAGGTTACATTTTTAATTGTGAGTTGTGTGATATTTTGTGGTAGAATGGTATAAATGGTTATAGTAATATTACTCAGAAGTACACTATTGCATCCCAGATAAGCTTCATCTGTTAACATTACTAGAGGATGGCATGTGGTATTTCTATTTCTGTAGTGTACCTTTCGAGACGACTTTCACGTTCGACCTATGTCTGCAGTTGCTGGGCCACACATGAAGACGTTTAAAACAATGGTATTATTTGAAACTCGCCCTATAATTTCTCTACAACAGTGCATGTAATTGTAAAATATCTTTGTTTGTAACTTTGTAATAGGACAAACTGTAAATAATTTTGCTTTTATTGCATTATTAATTTGAAATGTTAAGAAAGCAATACCTGCACATTGTGAGGAACTTGTTTGTTCAATACATATCAGTAAAATATGAATGCTTCTATATGTTATAATATTATTCAATGTTACTAAATGAATCCCAATCCCCGATGTTTTATCGTATCAGTTTTCGTATATAACTCATTAACATGCATTGATTATTGCACATTACCATGTCCCAGAAGATTCATAATTGCATTCAAATTCCTAAAATAATGGACGCAATATCCATTGCAGACACCGGTTTCCTATATCGTACTGGCAGGTGGTTTGAATTTAACATGTAACGACGGTTTTGTAGACAATAGAATCATGCGCGAATGTTAGATAAACATCTTGCTCTAATGATGTATGAAGCCATTTCAATACATCCCATTAATTTTGCATATCGGCATCTGTCATCGAAACTGACTGGTGAGAGGAAATTGGTGCCAGCATCCGCGATAGCTGCTCCTCGTCACAGGTAAAACGTCCCCAGGTGTGTTCTCTATCAGCAGTAGTCAATTAGCAGGTTTGAAATAAATGAGATTTAAAATGTATCACCTCCGTGAATTGGATCTGTTGTGATGAAAGCTATCATAACATTTCCGTTAGCCGTTGTAATATATACCACATCTGACTCACCTTATCTTCTAACATCACATATGGATGTTTTGATAACATCTAAATAGGATTTTGATATTAGACATCGTACGGGTATTATTCGATGTATGACTACCCGAGGTTGGTGGTGTACAAACACACTGAATACATACTGCGCCATCCGGTAACTACAGCCTGCACGGAGTGCCATGTCATAAGCTTACACCAAAATCCATTAAACAGAGTGGTGAAGTAACGCTTACTCGTAATGAAACGTCTCAAAGTTTTTGTTTAAATCTCCCATGTAACACTTAAGATTGGTAGGGGTGTCCAATATCTGACCAATGTCGGAGGCCGTGCTGTCTATACCTCCAGTTGGTAGACCATCCCTCTGATATCCGGTCAATCTTTTAGGTTTCAAAATATTTGACTAATGGTATTAAATATCGAATGCATCCTCAACGGTACATATAATAACATCAATAAATATATCTGTCGCCATGTACTGTAAATACTCAAACTAAACCGTTTGACCTATAGTGCGACACATGTATATGTACGACAGTATCGCAGGTATTCTATTCGATTCCTGTGTCATCATTATCTTACCAGCTATAAGTATGCATTATCACAAAGTCAAAATAAATCCTTTCATTATAGAATGACATTTAAATCAATGTTTTTGTGACGTCTTTCAATACGGCCACATGAACTTTAGTCAAAGTATTAAAGTATAACTCAACCCTTTCCCCATGAGCATGATGGGTAAAAGAACCCGTCCTCGTGTTAATATCTGAATTAAAACTTTTTAGTTCGTGACTGGTAATGGTGATTTGTTCCCCTGTGTAAGATAATGTCATCAGTCTGGCTGATATAAAACTCGCTTTGCAACAAAAACTGACATTTAATGAATCACAATTCCGAATGAATTTGATTGCAAATCGTTCGAGTGAAAGGATTAAAAATGTCTGTTACAATTTGCTATGAGAGCATACTTAAACCTTATACATTTTTACAACCATTGGCCGGTCAGAGAGGCGGGAAAAGAGGTTATTGACATTGCTATGTTCAGATTTGTTATATCAACAGCAGGGCCGTCAGACAATTCGGGAGAATATAGACGTTTAAGAAAACGGGTCGGTCTTGGAGTTGAATCTATATATATACGAAATTAATTTTTTCTACCATTTTATCTGAAACCAAGAACTTTCTAACTCTACTTTGCTCTGAAACTAAACCTGGCTTGTTGTGAGGTCATTTTACAATATTTAATGTATAACATGATTGATGGCATAGTAATTATTATATGTAGCGCACTTGTAATTCCTGATTGCCTTACAATAGTGATTAATCAATGTAAACTTGACTATGATCATTGAAATTGTAAATACAGCTGTGAAAAACAACATTCCGTTGAGAGCAAGACAAATGCGTCCTTTTCATTTATGAGTCCTTTTATCATTCAAAGAGATTCAAGAAATCGTTAGATTGCTTTAGATAAATGGATCGTGTGTCATTGATTATATATCTAATTACTGAAGTACAAATCAGACCTATGCTGTAATGGTACCTGTATATAGGCTATTTGTATAGAGTGCTTGCATAGGGATGTCACTTACTTGACTGTCTGTTTATTAAACGTTTGTGTAATTGTGACGCACTCATTAACCATATTTGTTTTACATGTCAGGTAATTAATCAACGAAATCATTGATCACCCCCCGTATCGAGTATGCATTTCTTGATAATAACATTGGCAATACGCCAGTTAAAACAATACTGCAAACATCCGAGCCAGATCGGTGTGTTCCCTGAACGCACACATCTTTAGAACAATAGGTAGAAACATCAAAGGGAGGGTAATTATAGTTTGTATCATATATATACTTTATTTACCTGAGACATTTTACCTGTAGATATACCTGTGATTTTACAGGTAAAAAGATCATCATTAATCATCATCATCATCATCAGAATGACAGAAAACTACATAAACTTCACTTTTCATTTATATCATGTATTGGGAAAATAATAATTCTTAATACTCTGATGTATTCAAATATATTTTAAAAGATACTAAATAATGAAACTTAATCAGTACATTACAAAGTTGTTAGTTGCATAAAAGAGCTCATTGTTGCACAACATTAGTGAACCGGCACGAGCCACAGGTCAAGCTCATACGACAGTTATGCATGAGTTGACCATGGGTCAAGATATATGTAGATGTACTAACACAGATAGATGGAGGTTCAGTGTTCTGTGGAACAAAATGTCTGATACAATTTGCTATAAGAGCATGCTTTAAACCTTATACATTCGCTAGATATATTTTGATTTATTGCGTTATTGATGTGATTATGGAACTGATAAGAAGGATCAGTGTTATATGGCGGTAAGGAAAACACGGACCACTGGTCAACATTAAATATGGAAAGCATATAACGTCCTTACACAAAATACGAACATTTTAGAGCTAAAACAGAGCAAATGTCAAAGAAATAAAACAGT
Organism: Mizuhopecten yessoensis; assembly: GCF_002113885.1. Classification (NCBI taxonomy): domain Eukaryota; kingdom Metazoa; phylum Mollusca; class Bivalvia; order Pectinida; family Pectinidae; genus Mizuhopecten; species Mizuhopecten yessoensis. The sequence goes on from NW_018404492.1 coordinate 4,474,689, forward strand.
CGTCATGGTTCCCAACACAAAAACACAGAGAGGTACCAGGTATCCTTGAAGAGTAAGCGTTTTCAACACCCTGTGAGGTATCTGTCACGATCTCTTGCCAAATCAGGGAGTCTATATCGTCCACCAACAATCTTGGACCAGCTGGACAGGTATTGATAATGACCGTTAACATTCTACTGTGTAAATTAAGGAAACCTCACCGGTAGTAAACCCTTAGCTTGCTAACCTACAATATGGGCCTGACTTCATGACAGCTGTTCAAGCGTAGAAATGTTCATGGATTTAAGGTTCCCTTGTGACCTGTGAATCTCAGTGCATCCGTACCCATGTTATGTAATTTCATGTGGATGGTCAATAACGTAAACGTGTTCCGTGAGTTACTCTATCATCTGTGGAAGTTGGAGAATACTTTCATTGAGATTTGTATTGTATTTTCATAGCTGTTAGCACGTGCACAATATCTCAAATTTAACTCGGTAGAGAATATAATCTTCCAAAAGGCTACTTTTCATGCTTCACCTTGTTTGGTTGTTAACTTCCGGTTGCCCAAACCAAAAGCCTGTAGCGCTCTAAAATACCGTTAAACCTACCAAAAATACCCTTTGAAGCCTGTGTCGGGTATGTTTCTATAAATCGAGACAGTTTTCACCAGTGTTGAACTTCAACTATTAAAGCTATTAACTCAAAAGCTACGTTGTTGTATATAGTGAATTATTTAGTTGTGTGAGTCCTATAAGTGATTAGGTCAAAGTATTGTATAACGGACATCTGAAATACATACACATTTATATAACGCCATACTGTGTAGTATATTTCCATAACCTCTAATTTCAACAATCTAAGTGAGACACAAGTCAACATATAAATGGCAGTTGTCGTGTTGTACTTTTCGCAGGCTATTTATAAAGAACTAAACATATGTCTTCATTTTCCTCACTAGGGCGCAAGGAATTTGTCTGTTTAACGGGACAAGAAAAAAAACTCAAGCACATTATTTTACCGGGCAAAGTGTTGCCTTCCTTTTAAATGTCACATCGTTAATAATATGCAGAGCTTCTTTGGCTTTATCGGCAGGTATATGTTGTGTGTCATATTATTTTATGTATTCGAAAAATCATGTCATGCGACGATGCAAAAACAAATTATGTGGCTGCATTTCCAGCTACAATGTACTATAGGTTCAAGTAGAAATGGTGTTGTAATTTATATTCGGACACATATTCGGTCTATTTAACGAGAATACACCACAGCACTATAATCATCACTCCTAAAAAGTGTTTTGTTTCGCCACATTAAACTCCTAGTTGGAAATATAACAAAAGAAATATGAAATGCATTTATGTTGCAAGAGAAAGTCATAGTAACATATATTTTTCATGTTAAAATTTATTTGCGCAATATGTATAACAACACTCGTGTATATTTACTGGGAACAGTCGCGGTAGATTCTACAAAAAATATTTTTAACTTACTGTAAGTACTACATGCACAAATCCAACCTCAGTATATTGCCATGTATATTGTGATCTCAATGTAAGGTTAGGAAATGAAATAAAGTTAGAATTGTATCCATGTTAAAGGGCCTGTCCAAGGCACAGATCGCGCGAGAAAGCACTCGAAAAATCTAAATTGACCGTAGCAATACCGTTGTAGTTCCGGCGTTCCCGTTGTGATACCGTTGTTCTGCCGATGTAAGAGTCGTTGTGCTACCGAATACCGCTATTCTGACACCTCAGTGTTACCGAGGCGCCGCCTTTGTTCTACATGTACCGATGAGCCACCTTTGACCGGAGCTATAGCTAAGTGATACCGTTGCGCTGCCGATGTTACGGTAGATCATCGTTAGTTCATCGGCTGCGTATCATTACTGCTTCGGTGGTTCGGTAGTACTACGGTACCACATCGGTACCAGTACGGTACACATTGAGGCCAGCGGAGAGCCGCCGATCCACTACGGTGCTCTACCGACATAAACGAAGCACTATCGGAGTACTGCCGATTTACTGCCGTTGTAGTCCCTTTGCTCGCTCCGGCAGCGCAACGGCGGTGATATTTGAGCATTTCTACCGCCGCCTGCATTTGCTTCATTTTTCGCCGATGGTCTAACGATGTACTACCGTTGCTCCGGTATAGCTCCGGCGACCTAAATCGGCTAGGTGTGACAAGCCCTGAAGGGCGCTAGAGGCGACTGTAAGGCTCGGTAAGTCAGCAGTTAAAAACATAAATCTAAAACATAACCATCAAAGGACGGATGAAAAAAGGGTAAAAGATAAAAGCACATACAAAGGTATGTAACTTCATTTTATTCTACGAGGCAGAACACACTGAGGATCTCTAATCGTCACGATGGTAGGTCATTAAAACGCTCGTGTTGTCACTTCCCGTTCTGTTAATGCTTCCAAAAATGTGTCCCACGTAAAGGCATCGTCAGACAAATGTGTCCGCAACGTGGATATTGGTACCTAAAAAGATGAAACTAACTTCTTCAACACTTAAGTTCTTGGCTCGAAGCTGCGTAAAGATAAACAGCGTAATGTCGTTTGTTACAACTGGGAAACTATGTTCTCAATGCAACGATAGATCAAAACTGTAAAAATGTCAAAGACAGCTTACAAAAAAAACAGAACTGTTAATCAGATATATTTAGACGTGATTGCATCCTTTAGTTTGTCTCCGTGTTGACGCTGTTCACATTGGCATATATCTGAATGATGTCATTGTCTAGTTTATATTTCTACATACTATTAATGTTGAATGTTTGCTATTTCGCAGTACAAATAATTTGACAACAGGCACAATATAATGGTTTTGCCAGTCTATCATAAAAGCTTTGACTATCCAAAAGCTCATATAGACATAAATTATCAAGAATAAAATCTGCTTTTTCATGCTATAAATCTTGTAACAAAAACATACGCCAAATATAGCCAACACTGCATCAAAATAGTAATCACAACATTGAACAATTAATATTACCTTGTCAAATTCATTAGTTAGTATTGCTACAAGTGCGAACATAAACGCGACACAAAGCATATACGATGCTACCTCTGTGCGTATTGCAGAGTAATCTTCTCTTGTGAGCAAGTATTGATTTTTACGTCATTGATTTGTGTGAGTAAATTACGTTGTTTTCTTAAAAAATTATGACGTTATTCTCACAAACAAATCACGTACATGTAACAGTCATTACCTGCTCACAAGACGTTAAACCCAAAACATGGCACATGCCTCAATTGAAAGATATCGAGTAGTATAGATGCGTTCCGAGTGTTACAATGTAGTTGATGCTAGTACAATACATGTTAATTTCAAGGACAGTGATTGGATACAATCATGGTTCCTAGTATTCAGTATATTTTCTCGAATTGCCCTTAAATGTGGGTGACGATACCTCTGGCCCAAAGACATGGATCGATCTTAAGTCTAAAATTGTGTTAAGTTTTGACGTGAACAATTAAGGATTGGCCTTCATTTTGACTGCGTATACGGTAGTATGAACGCAGTTGGCAACGAACATATGCGTTAGCGCTCCATAAAGAATATGTTCGTTGCCAACTGCGTTCATACTACCGTATACGCAGTCAAAATGAAGATCAATTCTTATATTTATATATTTTCGTACTATGATGGTTCACTCAGAACAAAGCTAACTCCAGTACATTTGCTTTTATAATGGTACAAAGCCTCCGTAACGTGCGTAAATCCAAACAAATGAACAGCCTACAGCCTGCGAGCAGCGATAGATCTCCAACGTGACTTTTATGACGTCACAATGTAAATTACGTCATCAATAGGAAACAATGGTCTCCAAGGAATCTCACTGCGTATACGGTAATGTATAAGCAGTCACAGTTTACACAGCTTTAATGGGAGCGAATGTAAATATTTACAGATAATGTCATATAAAGTGACGTCATACGTGATTGTCTAAGCAAAAACTGAAGTGTAAGATTTGTTTCATGATCCTAGGGACGTATCCTAATTTGATACTTTTTCCTATTACTTGTTCTTTCGATGTCGACAAAGACGTTTTATGTGTTGTTGGGTACGCTAATTCAGTTTTATTGGTGTTGTCAGCAAACTTTCGCTTTCACACGAAATATCAAATACTATAACTAAACACACCTCAAAGAATGCTACATTTTGTGTAAGTAGCGACTGCAATAATATATAGTGATATAGATAAAGCTTAACTTGAATAATTGTTTAATGAAATTAAAATGATTTTATTTACCCATTTAACCTGAGTTGTTATGAGATAAAACAATACTACATAATGGATATCACAATAGAGAACTATTCCTTCGGAACAGCGTCATAAAGGGGGGGAAATAGATGGGTTTTTTTATCTGAAATCTATCAATGACAATGAAGGATTCATTCTGTTGTCCTACGATTTCAATTTGTCATTACTCTTCAAAGGAAGTTTATGTTTTGCTTTCGTAATATTTCATATTGAGGTCGTAAAACATTATTAACAGCGATAAGAGATTGTGAAACTCTGTGATTGGTGGATAATCAGATAGGCATATAAATGTTCAAACCAACGGAGACGATGGCTTCTTTAACAGTGGTGTAACGCATAAAACAAACAATCGAATGAGTCACGTGAGAGCGTAATTAAATGTGATTCACCAGGTTGTTAATGATTGACAGACGAAAGTGAGGTGATATCACCACGGATGACGCGTTAACAGCAGCTAAAAAAATCTTGCCGTTTTGTCCATGAGATAAGGGCTGAAATATTGTTGACTGTGGTCGTGAAGATGCTGGTATCGTATTTGATGGTGTGAAAACATCCCATGACATCCACCAGTCAGCCCGATGGTGTGTCAGTAAGGCTGATACCCATCCCAAAATAGGCCGCTCACACCTGAACGGGTTATAACGCACGTATTGCATAAATATCATACCTGCACCTAGATACATAGAGCGCAATAAGTTTTATTGATGATAAAATATTTTAAATATATTTGTATATGCATGAATTATAAACTATTCATGTACTTATTTATATATAGAAGACCGATTGTTCAGCAGTGGATTTTGCTCAATATGCTCTAATGCAAATACATGTGCTAAGTGAAACAATGGTGATGCTAGGAAAAAGTTTATTGTATATCGAGTTTCTTCTTTATAAATCTATATATTTAGTTTAAACATATTGTATTGCTTCTAAATACAAGCAAGAGGATTGGGCACAAGTTATGACAACTTATAAAAGCCCTCTCCTCAATATCTATATATGTACATCTGTGAAGAGCCGACATGTAACGGTGTCAATAAATTGTCATATTTCTATAGACAACTTGCTGTGGGAATGATTACTAGGCTTTAGAAATGTCCGTTAAGTTTCATAATAGAAAACAACAAATAAATATTTCAAAACAGAAACTATATAGTACGCTAAATTCTGCTGAAATAGTTTATAACATCAATGGTATCAAATAGACATATCATACAACTTGTTTCGCCACTATGTCGAATAATCATCAATCTAGAAAATTAACCACATTTGTTCTCTGCTTGTAGGCATTATGATATCATAATAATTAATCTCAACATTAAAACGAGGGCACATCTTCCGATTTTTTGGGATATGAAACGTTTCTGTACGACTACAACACATGTACATGTATACTTACCTTCACTTTTTACTGGCATCAAGTTGTTTTTCTTACATTGTACTACGATCTTCTCCACCTTTGGTTCTCATATTCTTTATCCGAAGATTATGATATCCTCCAATACATCTGAATTGCCATTCTTCGCAAGTGTGTTTATATCTGTATAACTTTATTAACAGGAAAGAACATTGGTAACGTTCGAAAACTTATAGAACAGTGTAGAATATTATCTCGAGATTCACGTTTTATGCATAAACATCGTAGTATTTATACGAGATTATCTTAATGAAAATTTCCAGGCCTGAGAGTAAAGGTTTCTGAAGCCCTGGAAACCTATATACTCTAACAGTATGGCTATCAATATACCATTGGAATTTTATATGAATATATCCGAATCTCCTATCCATCTCCATGGAAAACAATCGTTACTGTACAAACATGTACAGTCAACGTGGGTAAAACAAAATTCTCTACCAGCACATATCATTTCCGCAAACTCATATCATCAGCAACTCATAATGAGTCTTTTCATTGTCGTAAATATTATTTCAGTTCGGAGGTTCCAAACTTCTGCTTGAGAAATGGCATAATTGTATATTGAATGTTATATATATTCATGATGGTCTACATATATTGAATCATGACAAAACGATACATAAAAAAATGTGATAAACTGCTCGTAACCATATTGGGAACAACTTTATGAGGTTTCGAATACATTAACATACAATATAATTCGTCAGCATAATACAATATCCGACAATCGCATTTAATCCATGATCACATCGTGATACCGATATATTTACATAAAAATATTTTACTCGTACCATCAATTTTGAAACTAGAAGGTCGTTTTAGCCAACACTTTTAGGGAAGTGCCAACATTTGTTTGAGTTTTATGAACGATAGCAGTGAAAATAGAAATGAGTTCGTATATGGGTCAGTGAAATGCATGATAGGAAGATATGGCCCGTTATATATGTCATCAAATAGTGAATCGCGCATAAACGAATTAGAACAGCACAGAAGCACTGACCCTGTACACGTGGAGATGTATGTATTGGATGATGTTGTAGCTTGAATACATCTGAAAGCCATATTTGTCAAATATTTTAGCGCAACGCATAAAAGCTTGACAGTCAGAAAGACAAAATTCCTTCAGCTTGAAGTTATCGTTTCCTGTCAAACTGGAGATTTGTTAATGCATAGTCTTCATAATGGTCGGTAAAGGCCCGCACATGGCTTCCCTTATCTCATAAGCAAAATATGCCTTACGAAATGGCGAGTCTCCGTTCCAAAACTAAAGTGCTTTTCACCTCGCAGTTTCTGCTTACGTGAATCTTGTTATTAGATTTGAAAATGTACTTATAAGTAGATGTACTCTGAAACCCGTACATCTCATTCTGTTCAATTTCTATGCACTTCAACAGAACGCACTCGGTGTTGACAATTCCTAAGAAAAATCCAAACCCTCAATCATTAGTTGAAACGTTAATTATACACAGCTTTACGTGCAATTGATTTTCTCGTCTCAACAATAACTTTTGATGAATTTTATCTTAACTCTGCAAGTTCTATGATTAGATGTTCATAAAGGTTTACAAAAGGCCGTGCAAGTAGACGGTTAAAGAATGGTTTTGAGGGATAAAGGGTAAGTTGCGTTTTTCGAGACAAGGTCTACTCTATATCAGGTCGAGGGGTAACGTTACTAGCGTGTCACCCATATCCCGAAATCCTTGCTATTATTGTTTTTTCAAACGGAAACGAAATGACTGCACATTTATATAAAGCAATTTTCCAAACGCAATATACGACATTTTCCGGAAACTGGCGAGGTAGTTAGCCCGAAGAGTTATTTTATTCTTGTGACATACATGTGGCTAAATCGAGAAGGAAGAGGGCAATAGCAAAATAACAATAATTTAACAAGATACGTTTGTTATAGAAAGATCAAGGACATGTATAATTAAATGTACTACTGCTTGCAGTTTTAATGTTGAGGATATGCTTCTGTCGTTATAACTACCTACATTTATGATATCCACTTAAAACATTGATCTCCCATCCAACTGTCCTACATTTAACTAATATTTATCGTTATAGATAATGTATATAATGGCTATATCCTTAAACTTTCTTACCAGTCATTAAACGGGAGTGTTATTCTTTCGGGCGAAAAGCTTTGAAAATGGACGCGGCGTTTTCGAGTTTCTGACAGCTTACATATAGATGAGCCCCCAAAAATACATAGACCTCTCCTGACCTGTTGTTGTTGTTCGGTTTTCTGAATGTTTTATATTTCTTTCTGTACATTTCTTTTTACATTTTTTATAAATGGGACAAATGAAGCCAAATCGTCTTTCAGCAAAATTGGTTTCATGATAATAAAACGTTTAATGTATGGTATTTCGTGATGTTTCTGGTTCCCTTTGACTTTGCCATTGTCTTCCCATAAAAGTTTCATCGGTCTTTTCAAAACCATGTTTTTTATGTTATTTTCAAATAACTTATGGTTGAAAAAAAACAAATAAAAATTGAATAAATACATAATAGATTTCTCAAACAGCACATTGTGACGGAAGAAGAATAAATAACTGAATAAATGTTTTCTGCAATGGCCTTTAACATTCCAAACCTTAATATCAAAATCAACGAAGATATTCTATTTTTATACAATATCTAATAGGGTTTAATAGGATATTAGTGGACGCAGGCATTGCTGCCTCTTTATTCACATCAATATAATTTGAAATACAATGTGGTAAACATAAAATAATTGTTTAAATAAGACGCTGTATGATCGTCCTTTTTTAAGTTTTTCTTAAAGTCAAATAAGTAACGAGATATAATACCATCTTGTTGGAGACTATTCAAAATATCAATTATTCTTTGGGTAAAGTAAAGTTTCCTAATATCTAAATGACAATGTTGTTTAAGTATTGTTTTACTGCGTTTAACTAACACAGATCGTGAGGAAAGTGGCATACATCCACAGTATATACCCTGTAGTCTGTGTTTTTTCCAAAACATGGAAAGCAGTCAAATCCATGGAAGCGTGTTGAAATAATTTACGAAAGCTCTGTCGTTTGTGGTTCTTTAAACGAAAACCGCCAATACCGAGATCAAGTGACAATTTAGCTGATCTAATTGGTTTGAAAGCCGAGTTGTTTTTGTTCCTACAACTGATGCATATGACGCGACAAAAACATCCACATAAAATAGGATAAAAATGTACCTGGGGGACGGTGATGTAACGGATGATGACTCAAACTTGCAATAACATAACAGAGAGCAATCCAACATTTACCTGTGTTGGTTACAGCCAGGTATGACTAAGCCCTACTCCAGCATGGCACCACCAGAGACATAGAGAGGCTATCAATTAGCGTGATGAAGTTGCGTCTGATTACCATTTTTGATAGCATCAATAGCAAGTTTATGACACTGCAGCATCCACAAATCGCTTAACAGAGCTGCATTAAAAAGAATTGAATCACAACGAATTGTTAGAACTGCTGTCACAAAGAGTCGCATTTACAATGTTGATCATGCACGATTCGCTTCGAAAAACGGCACGTGCATTTTAATGCAGGCTTCGGTGTACAACACAGTGTTGACAGAAAAGGTTAAACAAATAAGCATCTCAAATGACAAAGACCATAATGAATCATTTTGTCACAAAATCAATTTATATATAATTGACGAGTAAATAATGCCACCATGTAATGAGCATTTATTTACATTGTCAGTTCCGGAACTTTTCCCATCAAATTGTGCATACCTTTTACGTTTAAGTTATACCATGTACGCTAACTGTATATAGTCATTGGTCCCTAATATCACCTGGCGAATATTATATGTGTATTTGAAATGAAAATGATAGTTTGTCTTTATGCAAAATGTAAGTGTTAAACAGTTGTTGGAGAATATTACACTTGAAATTGCAAACGAAACCACATCTTAAAGGAACTTAATATCAATATACTTTTTACTTTTTATTAGCAAACACATTAAGACCATTCACTTAAACATATATATTCCATAAAAATTTACTAGGGTCGCTTCGTACATGTCATAAAAATAAACTGTATTTTCATTTTCACTATTTAAATGCAAAAACAAAAATGATAAAATTAATTTGTTGATATATTTCTATAGGAATGCAATGCATAAAATTTCCCCAACAAATAAATGATGATTGCTCTTCTTACTTGAGATATTTTTGAATAAAATATTTGTTGTTGCTTTTTTGTAATGGGTTTAACGTTCTCGCTTTAACTAAGGTCATATATGTATATTTACATTTCTATTCCTATCAACGCAATTAGATCAGGTCATTTTGTACCCTCTCTTCTCGCCTCGATAACCATGAAACAACCGTTAGAAGCAAACATTTTGCTGACGTTAGACTGTTTCAGGAATCCCGTTTGCAGGGATTCAACATTAGTCGCCCTCTAAGATCTGCAGGTCTATTCTTTTCCCGAAGCTGCACAGAAATTTGGAATACATTTGCGTCAACATTCCCTGGGACAATACATGGCAATCATCGCTAACATAGCATCAATAGCCGCGCAACTTAATACAAATATTTATTTAGATAGAGGTTATGTTTACTATATTTCATGTCATTTTGTTAAAATCACGCAAAATGAGCATACAAAGTAAATTGAGGAGAACAACACTGTCACGAGTAGGAACCGTCGGGGAAGTGGATCAGACAGTGGCATTGGTGTAATAGCTTTTCATTGTCTTCACACATTGTATACTTAAGGATTGAAATGCACGTTTTAACATTTATGATACATGAAGATTAGCATATCATGGAATCACGTTTCATGTATTCTACCACCAATAATGTTGAAAAGAAGCATTTCAGTCCTAAGACTTTCGTTCAAAACAACAATAACAAAACGATTTTTCTTTCTCAGTGGTTCCTCTTAAATTTTGTAGATCATGACATTTTTTGAACAAAAATAGACATTTGTATGGGAACAATGACGTGTATTTACCATATCTGTCCTGCCCGTCTTCATACGAGATGTTACAAGGATGTTAAAACCAAGGTTGAAAACAAAATTTTGTCAGGCGACAAACGTCAATCAAAAACAATTCTGGAGTTTCCACTACAGTTTGAATTTGACATCACGCTACGACTGGTCCCCGATTGCTCTGATATGTAATAGTCCTTCTTGTTCCTAGCTTATGAAAAACCAACTTTGGTTTGTCGATGTGTTCAAAGGGTACGTAAATATTCATATATGTACTTTGAAGAAAATGCAATAGGTGGATTTGAAGCATAGTATTCACTATTTTATATATTCTAAATGTGTATGTAGTGTGTATGCTTCAAGCGATTGGAAACAGGCCGTTGCCTTCCGTCTCGCCTCGTAGACGCTGTCGTGATGTTGAAAGACAAAATGAAATGCATTGCAGATGCAAGACAAATAAGTTGGACCCCTGGTTTAGATCAGTTTATCCTGTAAAAGAGCACGGAAGGACGCATATATCGTTCATTAGCCCTACAAACACAGATACGGAAACATCGTTAGTGGACACTGGTCAAGTATTCAATAACAGGGTTGTAAATAAGTGATTAACTCCCAACAGCAATAAATATTTCAAAAACACTGGTCATAATTCCTTCTAAATTTACACCTACAGTCAACCAATGCTTTACTTCCTTATAGAGTATGTACATTTTATATCTCTCCCATAACTGCAATAACTTTCATCACTCACATCTCTTGGTTTATGGTGGATAATTACACAGTTTGGAATATACCTTCGTACGGTATGACGTAACACCGGCATTCGTCTTAGTTAGAGAGGTGAACCCTTACGCAAACGGAACAATTTTGACCACACCAAAATGGAGGTCGATTTCTTCCCTACGTTTTTACAATTTCGTCTTATTTTTAAACAAGCCAAGAATGTTGTTTACACTACATGTACCTTGGAATTGTCACTGTACTACTTCGAATTTTCAAATTACGCTTACCATCGATTCAAATGGATTGATTAATTACTTAGGTAAAAGTAACTAAAATTGGTGTTGTTGTTTTTTACAAACGGCGCAGAGTAGAACCTAGACAAACGTTCAAGTAATTCATTGTCGCGACATTTCTTCTATTAAAACGCTACATGGTATGTGGTGGGCTCTTACATGTTGCGACGCTGGTTCTTATTAGGTTTTACTTTTTACACATGTATGTATTCCAAATAGGATAACATCTCAATCTGTAGCTCGTCTCCTTAACTGTGTTATGACCATTGTGATGATACAGATATCATTGCGGTATTGTTACGGACAAGTAAACCATTACTCCATTTGAATCAATCTCATGGGGTTGCATGTAGCAGTCATTTCATTTTTTTAACTTCGATAGAATATCCAACAGCATATCGTGTTAGCTTCTGTTAATTTGCACTGTGATGTATTATTGATGTCTCAGTATTGCATAAAGAAGAATTGTAATTATCAAGTACATTTTATCACGTGTACAACGTTTTTGTCATCCTATTCAAAGGCTTATTTATGATCTATAAACTGATTCTTTTTTATATATATCTGTATATGAAACCCGCATTTTTTTCATAATAGGACTAAACCTTACAAAATTCCCTAGTGTTTCTATAACGTCTAAACTCCTCAGCAGTTAATTTTACTTGTAGGAAATAAAGTTTGGGTTTTGGTTATATTTGTTAACGTCCCTACTTTAGGACGTGTTTTCATGTGTATGTGCTGCGTATGTGGTTGTGTGTGTGTGTGCTGTAGGCAGGGTATGTTAAGTTAATATCCTTGTGATACCGTGGATCTGATGTCGACTTTAGAGTGCTACATGTACTTCCCTGAAATACCATGACGAATGCACTGAACAACTTGTTGATGTTGTTGTTGTTGTTGTTACCCATAATGCTGAACGTTAATTAATGTCTTGGCCTGGGGAGAGAATTCATTGCCTCACTAACCTGGGAGAACGGTCAACACTAAGGCAAATACAGATGTAGTGAGGTTATTCCAAGCAAGGTGTCAGGAAACAAAAGGGTTGTGAGGAGGTAGAAAGACCATCTAAATATCCCATATATTGCAATGGATGCAGCAGACTTATTTTGGTCGGTTTTTGTTGTCCCACGTAGGGAGCACAAACGTCCAAAACTCTGCAGCTACAGCTATAGACGTACACTGTACTTTTTTTTTTTAACAAATGTTTTGAATCAGGCACAATACCTAACCAAAGGACAAAGGGGATTATAAATCCACTACCAAAGTCATCCACTACAGATCCGCGCGATCCTTCGGGTTACTGTGGAATAAGGCTTGCGTCTCCAATATATGAACTGTACGGTAGAGTGTCTTAAATCAACGAATGACTTTGTGGAAGGGCGCTACGATTTAAGGAAACAACATTCACTTCGATCATCGATAAACCTAAAGCCCAGAGGAAATCTTTGTTTGCTGCCTCCATTGACTTTCGTACGAGGCCATGGACCATGTCGGCAGAACAGTATTATGAAACAAGCTGCACAATCTGGAAATTGGGAGTCACATGCTAAAGATTTTTTTATAAAATCAAATTAAATTGCAAAATGTTGCATGCAAGTCATTGAGATAAATTCGAACTGTTTCTGTGTTAAATTTTGATACAATTGTATCAAACAAGGATATATATTTTCATCAGCAGCGTTTCGTTCGATTTTTATATTCACAACGAAGTTGATCCGATATCGACGGAGGAAAACTAGTGTTTAGTAATATATTACAATGTAATGCTGATGATGTAGTGCTACAAGACAGTAATAGCAGAGACAGGGGGTTATCTTCTGATGGGGGAGTGCTACAAGACAGTAATAGCAGAGACAATGGGTTAGCTTCTGATGGTGTAGTGCTACAAGACAGTAATAGCAGAGACAATGGGTTAGCTTCTGATGGTGTAGTGCTACAAGACAGTAATAGCAGAGGCAGGAGGTTATCTTCTGATGGGGTAGTGCTACAAAACAGTAATAGCAGAGACAGTGGGTTATCTTCTGATGCTGTAGTGCTACAAGACAGTAATAGCAGAGACAATGGGTTAGCTTCTGATGGTGTAGTGCTACAAGACAGTAATAGCAGAGGCAGGAGGTTATCTTCTGATGGGGTAGTGCTACAAAACAGTAATAGCAGAGACAGTGGGTTATCTTCTGATGCTGTAGTGCTACAAGACAGTAATAGCAGAGACAATGGGTTAGCTTCTGATGGTGTAGTGCTACAAGACAGTAATAGCAGAGGCAGGAGGTTATCTTCTGATGGGGTAGTGCTACAAGACAGTAATAGCAGAGACAGTGGGTTATCTTCGAAAACTGCTAGGTGCTTTAAACATTTGATGTGGGGGAAATAAAATGTCCACTACGGCCAATATTCCCAAAAAAGTACATTTCAGGACACTATCAGTACCAAGAACCACCAGGATATTTACATGCAGGGACACAGTTATTGGTAACATCAATATACCTCCCTACACTTGTAACTTGTCTTGTGGTTTCGGGACACACATGGCTTATATTTGATATCGAGCAGTATCTACATGTAATTCGGTTAACATTTGAAGTGATCTGGCGGTTTTCGTTTAATTTAAAACATTTACGAAACTTGATTAATATCTGGTGTGGTTAGTCATCAGCTATATGATGTGGCCATATATGGATCGGGGGTCCAAATACTATTCGTGCATTGATGTTGTACAAAATTAAACCACACTACGCGTAATATGGAGCAAGGGAAATGTGCACATTCATGTAGCGTACACTGCAGTACAAGGCAATAATAGATGAACCCCGACCACAGGAGCACAGTAAAGAAATGTGATACTGTAAATATAGATAACAGAAATTAATATAGTATGGACAACTGTATGTAGAGTGAACAGAAAAATGATTGTATAGACGGATAGGAGTTGCGGGCTAAATTGTCGCAATTTTTACTCCCAGTTAAAGGAACATTTTGAAAGGCTTTCCAGAAAACGAGATAAACCGACACATAATTGACAAATCAGTCATATGGCTAAGACAATATAAACACAAATTAAAACTTAAATTTGTATAATGGGGATGAATACTGGCCTTACAGGTATTCTACTAATATACAAATGTACGAAATGATGGAAATTATCATTATATGGCGCATTAACCTCACTTTTAAACTAGGACTACACTTGTGTTATTCAGTTGTGAAATGATATTTATGAATTATACGTACTTCCCTATTTAACGAAGAACAAATCTTTATACAATAGAATATCAGAAAATTGTTGATTAAGTCCTTTGTTGTGTCGACAGGGAGGCAACTCGTACAAAACCATCTAAGATAGCATCTCATTCCGTGATAATCATTGTTTTTATTGTTACATTGAAAGGAATCATAGGTTCTGTAATTGCATAACCATGTGATTTTAATATGTGTGATGTATTGGAAAGAACCGATAAGGAATAACTTCTGCTAAGTAGCTACGTATAACATGCATGCATCATATGTAAATTTGTAGGTAATGGTGCATATTTCTGCTAACTTAACGGTGAATGCGATTTGTATTACATCTTCATCTACAAAGAATTAACGATAGACAACGTACTGGACCGTGGAGTGGTAATGCCATGGCCAGATCTGAATACCTGATTTTGCACCTGTATATATGCTCACAAGATAACGATAATTATAAGATGACTGTCTTAGCTGGAGACTATCAAATGTGGCAGTCAGATGGGACCATCGATTTTTTCCACCAGTCCTTACAATGTAACCTCATTAACACGTGTTTTTATTGGATTGGCTGCTGTGAAGTTATTAGCGAGCACAACAAACCGAAAGTAGAATACAATTTTAAACGTTTTGGTAACATTGATATAAAGTATACACTGTATAATGCACATTCTGTACTGTTTGTGTGAAACGCAAAAATGACCTCGATCATGCATACAGCATGTTGCCATCGACGCTAACCGAACCCGCATAACCAGGAAGGTAAATTACACAATGCCAGGACTTAAGTAATGCTTTTCCAGAAATCTTCTTGAAGTGTCAGTTGATCAATTTTACACCGTATTTATACAATTTATATGCGTGACGATATTTTTACGATGTCCAAATTAACACAGTTAAACGTTTAACAGAAAATTAACCAGTGATATGGCGTACTCCCCTTCAGTCTCGGTGATAAATGGTATAGAGATATGCAGTGGCAGATCCAGAGGGGTTTTTTGGGCTTCAGGAAACCCCCCCACCCTGATNCTGATATGGTAGTGATTTTTATTGTTGTATTCACTGACACTGTGATCTATACATGTTTTGTATATCTATCTACACGTACGCGACACTAAGGACTGTAAATTCATGTCGTTTACGTATAATCTGATATGCGGAAAGAGCTAGGGTTCATATATATTCACCCTTTGTCAAAATAAAAAAAAAGATTTGGAAAACATCAAGTGACAAATAAGATATTAATTGAAAGGTAAACGTTGGAAATGGGTATCAATTTGGGTACACTGACGTTACACTATAATGTTTGTGTAATGCTTCTAGAGGCATGACAAACTATACATCTATATCTATCTGTTTTTGATGGTTTTAATGTTTTTAATTAAAAAGTCAGAAGACAAATCCAATTTTTATAAGTTAAACAAATCGCATTAGATATTTATGTGAGAAATAAATTAATTTTGCTCAAAAGATGATATTCTAATACTTGTTTGACTTTCCATACGTAATATTTAATTTTCAAAATTATCTTATTTTTTAGCTTGTTTTTGAAATGGTATGGGGTCAAGCAATAGCATTGATAACACTAACCAAGTGTCAAAGCAGACAGCTCCTGTAACCGACAACACTGCTGGTAATGTACAAAATACTACCTCCACTGACAACTCTCAACCACATAAATCCAAACTGAAAAGCAGTCTGAAGAAAACTATTCAGAACTCGGATACACAAACTGTCACTCAACCAAGCACTGGCATGTCCAGGAAGCTTAATGTGTCCATTAGACCTGGGACAGAATCTCCGACTCCTAGCAAGAGGCCTCCAATGCGCACCATCTCAAAGATCATACGAGATGCGGATGATCAGCTGTACAATAGATTCCCGGAAATGAAGGATACTTTAAATGGAATAACAACATTAGGGCCATGGCTTTCCTCTCTGATTGAGGACGGAGAGGAACCCGAGGAACCTGACTGTAAGGACGTTGGGCAGCAACTCAAGACAAAGGTCCTGGACAAATTTGATATGTTTAACGAATCAGACCAAAGAAAACTGATGGGAAACCACATGGCAAAACATGGGTAATGTTGTCAAATACAGTGGCATGTTATATATGTTATCTTAATTTACTGATCGAAAGAATTAAATGCATGTCAATTTACTCATAACTGTACTTATGGAAAACATGCACACTTCAATATTATAACAAATGTTAAAAGAAAAAAAGGTAATTTGACCATATTGTTTTAAGGAACATCTTCTCTTGAACAAGGAGATTTATATCAACCATATTTGGGCGTAAGCATTCTCAGGTGACAGGGATTCAAAATTGTACAAATGGAGGGGCTGACCTGAAGTGAGTGAGGGGAGTGGGGCCTGAGTGTTGGGGCAAAAAAATGTAATATGGCATTATGTTGAATGTTTTCAGAGACTTCCTCTCTGGACCTAAGAGATGGATATATCAACCATATTTGTTGGAGGGCATTTTCATGAGGAAGTGATTCAAAATTGTACAAATGGAGGGATTACCACACTCCCTTTATGGTGTCGGACTTAAGATTATTTTTTCAGGATACATGATACATTTAACTTTCATTATTCTCTAACAAACTTAAGTTAAATTTGTTTACCTCAAAAAGTTTTTTCAGCATTTGGTAATTTCATTCCAAAACAAACAGGCAGTTCTTCACAGCTAATAATATGAGTATGTATTTAAAAAGAGCATGAAGCCAAAAATACACAGTATTACTGCTATGCTTTTATTTATTTTTTAAATATGATGTGTTTTTCAGATTTGTGAAGGATTTGGGTGATTTTTACAAGTTTCTGCTGAAAGCCCTTCCATTACCCGAGTATACTTTGGCAGAGGCTGATGACAAAGATGATGGCATCGCAGTTGTAGAACAGATGCGCCATATATTCTGGAATCTATCAGACAATAGTGTAGAATTTTGTAATGAGATAGTGGAAAACACCGGCATGATCCGATTGCTTGTCATAGACCTTCTGGCCATGAAGGAAAGAGAACTTAATCTCATCAAGGTAAGTAATATAACATGTCCCTCTTATGCAATATGCGTTCAATGTACTGATTACAGTAGCAGTTTATTAATGTATTTCTTTGTAAGTTCAGAAAAAAGGTATATGCAATGTACATACATAAATTTGTATGTATACCAACAGAATTTATAATTTTGATAATATCATTTTATTTTTATTTCATTATTTTTTTTCATGCTTTTTACATTAACTATAATAATTGTACACAAATTCAATGTCTTATGCCCCTTCCCAAAAAACGTTTCAAATGCATCGTTTTGATTATCTTCTAAGTGGTTAAGTATTTTGCAAGAGTTGTCTCCCTTCCTCCGTTGGGTCGATGTATCAGAATTTTTTAATTTTGAATGTTACAATCATAAACTTTCATTAAGTATTTTACATGAACTGAAAACTGCTCAAGCAAAATTTAACAATGAATAAATTGAATTTTTTCCTTTTCATTTAATATTTTTTAATTAAATATGGTGAAAATGTATGTTATTGTTGCTGGAAATGAAGTTCTCATTTGTCAGAGGGAATTAATCATTATATTAAGTGGAATGTGACATAAAGAAACATGTTTTACTGATGTTTCTCAGCTGTCAAAACCTGGAAGTGACCATTATTAAAATGTCCAAGTGATGTTGTTTTAAATAGATAATTGTTTAATCAATAAATGTAACTGATGTGAATGTTTCTTTTATTTGTTTCTTTTATTGAAAAATGCAGCTCAAAAAACGTTTGCTGTATCATGTATTCAGGGGTGTGTACCTGACAATCGTACATGATCAAATAGGCCTAGATCAATATGTAGATGTAATATCTATGTCAGGTTATAAAGAGACAGTTCAGCACTTTTTTACTTTTTTTCAGGAGGACTCCTTTCCGTTCGTGTCGGCAGTAGGTATCCTACACAATGTGGCTCGCTCAGGTGTTACCAAATCATTCTTCAGTGTTGTCCTAGATGAAAAAGAAACAAACGAGAATGCCCATCCGACAAATGTCTGGGACGTCCTGATGCCTTTCTTAAAGACCAAAAATATGCGTAAGTCCTAAATGTGTTTACATTAAAAGGTTTATATAACTGATATAATTACATAACAGGGATGCATGGCTAATCCGACAGAAGAGCTGACAGTTACTACTAGTATCTGTATATATTTCATAAAAGTAAAAAAAAAAAATATGTAGCAACTGTAAAATCCCTACTAACAATCTGGATCCTTGTGAACAGATGTTTGGATGATACAAATTATTTGAACTTGGTTAGGGCACAATAATAATACATGTTATACAAAAAAAATGTATAAGCAGCCCTCTTAATCAGAGGAAGTTAGGATCTAGATGATACCCCAAGCAATACCATCTTTAGTTTGCCTAATTATCAAGTTTACCTTGCCAAAATAAAATTAAAGCACGATACATGTATATGTTCTCTACATACAGGGTTAAATAGTATGAGATGTTGTCACTATATGCTACCAATGATTGTCTCCCTTACAGACATCAAGTTGATAACCCTTTTGTGCCTGGCACACATTGTTAATGAGCAACAGAACAAGGACTTGTCAGGAAATGCCTCACTGTTTGACTTCCTGTTGGAGATGATGAAAGCAGCCATAAAGAACAAAGACCGCAGACAGTATGGTTTTAGTGTAGAGGAACTGCTTGATGGACTCGCTAATCTTGCCAAAAATGACAGCAACAAGGCCATCATCATGGATAAAAAGGCCTTCCCTATCCTAAGGGACATTATCATGAAAGGCAAGAGTGAAGGGGAGAAGGCTGAGGCTCTCAAGGTTATCTGGGAGCTGGCCTTTATGGGGAAAAACAAGCAGATCTTCATGGTAAGTCAGGAAGGGTTACACACAAATGTGATGTAGATATAAACCTCAAGAAAACTCCAAATTTATCAAAGGTATTTTTATGTTTTTGCTTCTAGAAACACTAGAAACAGTAGCTGTATCAATTAATGTAAGGTTTGGTTTGGTTTGATTTATTTAGGTTTAAAGTCATTTTAACAGCTAAAGTCATTGAAGGATTTACCTCAAGGTTTGTGATGTATGTGTGTGTTTGTATGTGTGCTGGAGGCAGGGTATGTTGGTATAGTGTTAATCTGGTGTGGAATATAGAGTGCTACCTCTCTGAAATAGCATGCCAAAGGCACTCAACACAGTTTTCCACCCCTTCATAATATACTGACAATGGATAAACCAGTTGTGGTGAATACCCTAAATGCTGAACTTTAAGAAGCGAATGCCAACTACCATTTTTAAGGACTTTGGTATGTCCCGGCCCAGGAACAGGATCCATTGCTTACCCCACTTCCAAAATGTTGAAATGAGACAGCAGATCTATTTCGGTTTCTTCTATACCCCCCTAGCAGAATACAGAAGCAAACCCCAATTCTGCAGGGGGGGACCCATCGAAGGTGCCATTTTTGTACGATGTGCAGTGAGATACAGCAACCCTGAACCTACACCAGAGGAAACATTTAAGAAGAGTGGTGCATATTTGATCACAAGGACAAATGTCTTGTAAAACAGGAAATTTTTGAAAGCACCACCTTATTATCCCCATTTTGCTTATGAACAAGATGTAACAATCTACTCTTATGGTTTAAATTCTTCAAACTTGGTCTATATATAGGCCTAAAATATCTCCCATGCTATATGTATAACATCAAAATAACTAAAAGCAATTAGTAAAACATGCAAGTAGAAAATTATTTGGTGCTTTTCTGCAGTTGACAAACACATGGCGACCATGTCTGTGCTCAAATAAAGTCATGTTTACCTAGGCATGTAAATTGAATCGAATTCAGGATAAGACTATACATTGTATAGCATGTAAAATCAGAAGAAACAAGCAACGACCAGCTCATACAAAAAAAATAACCGTAGACTGCTTATAAAAAATACAAAATTTGATACACACAAATTAAAACATCTGATAACAGTTTTGTTTACATGTAAGAAAAATACAAAAAAAAATAAGTGAAGAATAATTCTTACTAGTAATTGCTGTCTAAGCTATTTATTTGTAATTGGTTATAAAGTTATCTTCAAACCTATTGTTTACAATATTAAGCAAGGTAACTGACATGTTCTTATGCATTGTAAATATATACCTATTTTTGTTCACTAAAGTTTAGCTTTCAGTAGTCATGGAAATAAATCTTGTCAATGTGCTTTTGCCTAATCTTATTTATGTACACACGGTTGTAGATATCTGAAATGTTTCTATCAATGGTCAGTCTTTATTTTCAATGTAGATATGATAGATGTGTGTAGACCTCATGTTTCATTGCCAGGGTGACAAGGACTTCTGGAAGAAGTTGTACTCACTACAGAGTGAAGAAGATCACGAGGGGGTGGCGAGGGCAGCTCAGGGTGCCTGCTTTGTTATCACTGATGGCGATCTCCAAAGCAAAGCTCCATCCGGCGTCAAAAGCTTCAGGAAACCTGCGCCTGGTATAATCTTACAAAGTTCTTAACATATTTTCCTTTACCTTCTTTTGAAGTCAATGCATTTCAGTTTAAAGTCCGGGGAGATTCAGGAAACCTGCGCCTAGTATCATCTCACAAAGTTCTTTACATATTTTCCTTTACCTTCTTTTGAACATGTTTGGATACTGGGCAGTACAAATCTTGTTCAAATGAACTACCTTGCCCCATTTTCATTGTCACAGGGGTAAAGTGTTTAAAGATCCTTTAAAAAAACTTAATACTGAACCAAAAAATGTTGGCCTGTATCTTTATTTAGCTCATTGAATTATTTTGGATCTTGGTCCTGTTTTAAGGCTTCTGGTTTGAGATTTATCCCAAGTGAGCTAATCAGGATCATTTAGCCTCTTGTTTTCACTGACTTTTTTAATCTTAATATGAAAGTAATTGAAGGAAGACAGATTGTTAAGAAAAAAGGTGCTATATTTGAGACAATTAAAGTCGCAATGGTTGTGTTAATAATGAAAGGAGAGGAACAAACTTTGGAGTAGTGAAAGGGGGATGGGAGATTTGTATCATTAGGGATAATTGATGATTCAGACGGAAGCCTGGGAATCTTCATGGGCGAGTGGACATTTGACTGATTGCTATTACAAGTTTGAAAACAGCATTAAGGTATTTCTTAAAAAAAATCTTCTCATTAACAGCATTTAAGAATTTAAATGTAGCTTGCTTTCATGTCATGAAAAAGTGTTGCTTTGTTTTTAGTCAATTTAAAATATATCAAAGTTCATCACCAAGTCAGCATGTTTTCACATTTTCCATTTTGTTAGAATGAAATATGTTATTAGTTTAACAGTCGTCACTATAATCACCTGAATTTCTGTATCACAGCTGTGCCAAAGGAGGAGAAGAAAGAAGAGGACCAGCATATAATGATAAGTTACAACTGGGCTGACCAGAAAAAGTTACTTAAGGTAACAGTAAACAACAATATCAATAGTTTGAGGATCTTATATACCGCTTTATCACAACCTAGTTCGTAGGTTGTCTCAAAGCGGTTCACAAATTATCATCCGTGGTTATAGGGCCTTTTCAACCAGCCAGTATCTTTCTCAACTCCCTGGGGAGCATACATACAGCCCATGCTGCCATTTAGGCGCCCACAGCTAGCATTCAACAATTCTAGCACTGCCCAACCACTTACTTATCTACAGCTGAGTAGACTGGAACAAGCGGAGTAAAGTATCTTGCTAAAAAAAAAAAACAGTGCCATGCCTTGACTCGAACTCGCAACCCTTTGGTCAGGAGCCCGGCATCCTGCCACTAGACTACTGCAACATTGTAATGCCAGACATTTCTATCAGAGGATAAAAATTAATAAAGTGAAAATTGGTCAAAAGCATCAGTGTTACGTAGGATATTTTAGATAACACTTTATTTTCTTATTCCTGTTTATTTTATACCTTTCAATGAATCTCACTCAGGTGTAGTATGGTGTTGTGAAGGCCATGGTAATATTACCCTAACCCTCACCAATGGTAAAGAGATACTCTTTTCCAAAACTTTGAAAGATAACTCTCTTTGCAAAGAAACATCATTTTGTTGTTCTGTACATGTAAATAATATAACTTAGATCTCTGGTTGAGAAATTTAGGGCAGGCCAAATGTTGGTCTCTGATCAAACTTGGTCGATATTTGAATAATTCAAAGACAAAGATTTTGCTCCAAATTGAACAAAAATTGTGAAAAGTTATTTAGCATACAATGCTAAGATTGGGCGACAATTCCACACAAAAGCTTATTTAAATATGACTGGATTCTGATGAAACTTGGTCATTTGATCCCAGTTTATTTTTCTGTGTTTCATAATGAATTATGCCATAATGATGACATTTTATGGCTGGATTTTTCTTAGGTGCGTGATAGCCTCCAGGAGGTTGGATACAAGGTATGGATGGATGTAGACAACATGGAGGGAGACATCCTTGATGCCATGGCTCGTGCTGTAGAGAATGCCCAAATTGTCCTCATATGCTACTCTGAGAAATACAAGGAAAGCAAAAACTGTAGAACAGGTATTAACATTGAATTCATATATAAGAAAGTCTGTTTTTAAAAGTTTAAACATGATAAATATTAAGATTGTTCTTCCCAAAGCAATACTGCCATATCTTATTATGGTATGGTGAGTGTATCTTTGAAGTTTTCATTTCTACTGAACTTATTTCATTGATGAATAATTGAATATTTTGATTCAGCAGCTGTCTTAAGCTCCAGGTTAGTGGCAGAAGAATAATCACAGTAAAAATATGCAAACATTTTCATCAAGATTGTCCTAATTCTTGAAATTAAGATCAAAAGGGCTTTTTAAAATCTTCATTATGTCAATGTTTTACACCAGTTATCATCCTTTTGTCACCATTTGTAAGTTACTACAGTTATTGTCCTTGGCCTTTATCACTAATGTTACTTATCATGTCCTTTGTAACCTTTTTTACTGACCTTGACCTTTGTTATCACTGTTACTGATCATGACCTTTGTTATCACTGTTACTGACCAAGTCCTTTGTAACCATTTTTACTGACCTTGACCTTTGTAACCACCATTACTGACCATGTCCTTTGTAACAACTATTACTGACCTTGACCTTTGTAACCACTGCTACTTACTTTGATCTTGCTACTACTGTTACTGACCTTGACTTTTGTCATCACTGTTACTGGCAATGACCTTTTGTTATCACTGGTACTGACATTTGTCACTTCTTTCCCTGATGTTACAAACTGTTAACTTCGTCACCACTGTTCCTGACCTTTTCATGTGTCTCCACCTGTTATTGCTGATATTTTTGCTTTGTTTCCAGAGTTTACTGAACCAGTCTCTCTGTTTCATCTCTTGTTAATGATCTTGCATTTCAGCATTACCTTTTGCTGACCTTGCCCTTTATCATCATTGTTCCTAACCTTGCCCTTTATCATCACTGTTCCTGACCTTGCCCTTTGTCATCACTGTTCCTAACCTTGCCCTTTATCATCACTGTTCCTTACCTTGTCCTTTGTCATCACTGTTCCTAACCTTGCCCTTTGTTATCACTGTTCCTGACCTTGTCCTTTGTCATCACTGTTCCTGACCTTGCCCTTTGTCATCACTGTTCCTGACCTTGCCCTTTGTCATCACTGTTCCTGACCTTGCCCTTTGTCATCACTGTTCCTGACCTTGCCCTTTGTCATCACTGTTCCTGACCTTGCCCTTTGTCATCACTGTTCCTGACCTTGCCCTTTGTCATCACTGTTCCTGACCTTGCCCTTTGTCATCACTGTTCCTGACCTTGCCCTTTGTCATCACTGTTCCTGACCTTGCCCTTTGTCATCACTGTTCCTGACCTTGCCCTTTGTCATCACTGTTCCTGACCTTGCCCTTTGTCATCACTGTTCCTGACCTTGCCCTTTGTCATCACTGTTCCTGACCTTGCCCTTTGTCATCACTGTTCCTGACCTTGCCCTTTGTCATCACTGTTCCTGACCTTGCCCTTTGTCATCACTGTTCCTGACCTTGCCCTTTGTCATCACTGTTCCTGACCTTGCCCTTTATCATCACTGTTCCTGACCTTGCCCTTTTTCATCACTATTCTTAACCTTGCCCTTTGTCATCACTTGCTACTAACTTTACCTTTGTCATCAATAGGTCCAGACATTGCCTTTTCTTACTACCTGTTAATACCCTTGCACTTTGTTGATCAGAGGCCCAGTATGCCTACCAGGTGAACAAGGAAATAGTTCCAATATTGATGCAGACCAAATACAAACCAGAGGGCTGGCTTGGTATCCTGGTCGGATCCAAGTTGTTCTTTGAATTTACAAATAAGTACCCTTTTGAGTCCAAGATAAGAGATCTGATACGGGAGTTGGAGAACCGATTTAGAGTATCGTTTAGGAGAGATTCAACACCGAAATTACACAGCCTTGTTTCAGCAAAACTTCAGCAAGTCAAACAGGTTGGTAAAATAATGATAAACTCAGCAAAAATTGTTTACCCATTACTAAAAACAATAAATTACTCTGATATTAAGTAACGTTAGGCTTGGGCTTAAAAAAAAATGTTTAAAAAATACTACTTGTATCTTATTTTTCTCTATTTAAGGTTAGTCATCATTTTCACAAATGAACAATATATATACATTTGAGATCATCTACCTGGACCCTGATTAACATGTATCTTCTACACATTGATGTTGTGTGATATCACTTATACCTTTACACTTGATATATCACCTACAACTTTACACTTTGATATATTACCTACATATTCAGACTTTTATGTATTACCTAAATGTACAACTTGACACTGTGAAATACATGTATCACCTACAACTTTACACTATGATATACCACCTACAACTTTACACTTTGATATATCACCTACAACTTTACACTGATGTATCACCTACAACTTTACACTGATTTATCACCTACAACTTTACACTGATTTATCACCTACAACTTTACACTGATTTATCACCTTCAACTTCACGATGATTTATCACCTACAACTTTACACTGTAATATATCACCTACACCTTTACAATGTGATGTATCACCTACACCTTTAAAATGTGATGTATCACCCTAACCTTTACATTATGATATATTGCCTACAATTTTACACTTTGATATATCACCTTCACCTTTACACTATGATATATCACTTACAACTCTACATTTTGATGCATCACCTTTACCTTTACACTGTAATATATCACTTTTAACTTTGCACTTTGATATATCACCTACACCTTTGCACTTTGATATATCACTTACAACTTTACACTTTGATATATCACCTACAATTTTACGCTTTGATATATCACCTACACTTCTACATTTTGATGCATCAATTATACCTTTACACTTTGATATATCACTTATACCTTTACACTTTGATATATCACTTATGCCTTTACACTATGATATATCACGGGACACCTACAACTTTACACTTTGATATATCACCTACACCTTTACACTTTTATGTATTACTTTTAACTTTGCACTTTGATATATCACCTACACCTTTACACTTTTATATGTCTCTTATACCTTTACAATGTGATATATAACTTATACCTTTACACTTTGATATATCACCTACACCTTTACACTTTTATATATCACTTTTAACTTTGCATTTTGATATATCACGTCAAACACTATACTTTGATATATCACCTACATTGTACACCTTTACACTTTGATATATCACATACAATTTTACACTCTTTGATATCACCTTTACCTTAACACTTTGATATATCACCTACACATTTATTCTTGTATATATCACTTATACCTTTATACTTTGATATATCACTTATACCTTTACACTGTGATATATCACCTACACCTTTACACTTTTATATATCACTTTTAACTTTGCATTTTGATATATCCCTAAATTTTCACACTGTGATATATCACCTACATCTTTACACTGTGATATATAACTTATACCTTTACATTTTGATATATCCCCTACACATTTACACTTTTATATATCACTTTTAACTTTGCACTTTGATATACAACTGTATCCCCAAACCTTTACACTGTGATATATCACCTACACCTTTTCACTTTGATATATTGCCTACAACTTCACACTTTGATATATCACCTACACCTTTACACTGTGATATATCACCTACACATTTACACTTTTATATATAACTTTTAGCTTTGCACTTTGATATATAACCTACAACTTTACACTGTGATATATCACCTACACTTTAATACTTTGATATATCACCCACACCTTTACAATGTGATATATCATCAACAACCTAACACTGTGATATATCACTTATACCTGTACAATGTGATATTATCACCTACGCCATTACAATGTGACATATTACCTCAAACTTTACACTGTGACATATAACTTATACCTTTACACTTTGATATAACACCTACAACTTTACACTGTGACATATTATACCTTTACACTCCGATATATCACCTACAACTTTACATTTTTATATATCACTGATACCTTTACACTTTGATATATAACCTTCAACTTAACACTGTAATATATCACTTATACCTTTACACTTTGATATATCACATACAACTTTTCACTTTGATTTATAACCTACACCTTTACACTTTGATATATAACCTACACCTTTACGCTTTGATATATCACCTACAACTTATTACTGTGTCATATTATACCTTTACACTCCGATATATCACCTACAACTTTACATTTTGA
This sequence comes from Mizuhopecten yessoensis, assembly GCF_002113885.1. Classification (NCBI taxonomy): domain Eukaryota; kingdom Metazoa; phylum Mollusca; class Bivalvia; order Pectinida; family Pectinidae; genus Mizuhopecten; species Mizuhopecten yessoensis. The sequence goes on from NW_018404492.1 coordinate 4,502,316, forward strand.
TATATCACCTTCAACTTTACACTGTAATATATCACTTATACCTTTACACTTTGATATATCACCTACACCTTTACACTATGATATATCACTTACAACTTTACATGTTGATGCGTCACCTACACCTTTACACTTTGATATATAACCTACAACTTCATACTTTGAAATATCACCTACACCTTTTCATTTTGATTTATAACCTACACCTTTACACTTTGATATATAACCTACACCTTTTCATTTTGATTTATAACCCACACCTTTACACTTTGATATATCACCTACAACTTAACACTGTGTCATATTATACCTTTACACTCCGATATATCACCTACAACTTTACATTTTGATATATCACTCATACCTTTACACTTTTATATATAACCTTCAACTTTACACTGTAATATATCACTTATACCTTTACACTTTGATATATCACCTTCACCTTTGCACTATGATATATCACTTACAACTCTACATTTTGATGCATCACCTACACCTTTACACTTTGATATATAACCTACAACTTCACACTTTGAAATATCACCTACACCTTTACACTTTGATATATCACCTACACATTTACACTTTGATATATGACTGACAATGTACACCTCACTCACTGCTGGTTTATGTTTTATATGTTTTGTGTCAAAGATATATTATACACATGCACTATGCTTTGGAAGATGACGGGAAATGAAAAATTAATATTGTTTTGTTTTTATTAACCAGACTAACCTAGCAGACAAAAAATCGATGTTAACATGGACCAAGGATGACCTCAGCGAATGGTTGACTAGAAACAAGCTGGAAGCGTATGTATTTACTGTGCATAGCATACATGAACACAACATTAGCCTGTATAAAGTGAGAAGTGACCTTTTCCGACACAGTAGCTGGGTCAGATATACATAATTTATATGTAACAACTATAACAAAGTCACTGGGGTCAGATTTTCTCTGTTGCTTTGTTTTACCACATAGATGTAGAGAAGGAAAGGTAATATGAACACCTATATGATGTATTGATTTGAAGCAATAACAACGATGTTCCTGGGGAGGCTTGTTATGATTAAAACACAGAGGTTAGAGCTACATGATCTGATTAACATAGTAATCATACACTATCCTGTCTATCCTACCTAATTACCAGTATGCTACCCCAGTGTGTCCTTAACCTGTTACATCTGTAACCATGTACTAAATGATTTATGTTTTTCTTAAGTGGCAAGTTGAAAATCCTTGGTGTGGCTAATATAGTTGGTATATGACCTTATTTATTGAGCCAATGCCAAAATAACTGGATCTTTAACTGTGTGAGATCATTCACACAAGTTCTTGTCCATATCAAATCCATGTACATGTATATTCATATAAAGTAACAAAGAATGTTCCATACAGGCTAGGGTGCAGAAGGAAGTTAGAATTGTAAAGTTTGGCATTCATTTATGTAACTTAATATCGCTTCATTATAAATATATATTATCCAGTTTTATGAAAGTTAATCATATTAACAATTTACTTAAACCACCAAATTTGACATACATTGTAATGCAACGAGTTTCCAACTCTGAACATTTATAGCATAACTTATTTGAGTTGCTATTCTGTTCAGAAGATTGGTTAATGGTTGAATAACTGTCTAGTGGGCAAGGACGGCCCTGTGTTCTCCTTGTTTCTATATATAGGATCTTACATGAAATTCCATTTCAAATGAGATTTATGAAATGAGTCTAAAAATAAAAAATAAAATTAGCTAGACTCTGACGAGCTAAATTGAACAATTCGTGGCAACTTTCATAATTTCAAATGAAATGAAAACTAGTGTAAGATCCTTTTCATCACATAATCAAGATTTGTGGCATTCATTCGTGTAAAACAACAATTTTCATGCAACCTTGAAATGTAGAAATCAGCCATTTTTACCCAGTGCGTAGGTCTGTGACGTCATGTTCTTGTCCTATGTGTGATGTCACAATGGAAACAATTGAAACTTAAAACCAATCACAGGGCTAAAAGGTCATATTACATGGGTTAAGACGCAAACATATATGACATGGGTATATTCACTGGACAACACAGTACATAATGTGATAAAAGTGTTTACATGCACATATAGCATAATAGCATTTGTGAAACCAATGGAAAATGTAGTCCAAGCAACCATGACTTAGAATAGGCTGAGATATGTTTTCAGTTTTTAATCAGCCAGATGTGATCTGAATTGTGGTCTCTATTGCCCTAAGCAGGTGCTTTAGTGTGTGTGTGTGTGGGGGGGGG
>NW_018404492.1:4504646-4725415 GCF_002113885.1 Mizuhopecten yessoensis
GGGTTAATCCGAACTGGCAACCCTATTCTCTGGTGGCAGATAATTTCTTCCTTAAATTCTCAATTTCAGCTGATCACATTACACCAAATACTGTACAAACTGTTCCTGCCATTGTCTTTTTAAATGTATAAAGTTGTTTTTCATTATATTTCTGTTGGTCAATGTTACAATTAGATGGCCATCATGGTCCCAAGTATGATAATACATTTCTGATGCAAATATGCGATACAGGCCAAATGTGTCTCTTGCTTTGAATGATCTCTGGCCATGGTTGCCTGCCTTTATGAATTGACCTCGACACATTTTCAACAAAAGTGATATTTTCCTTGTTTTATATACTGTTTGTTATCTTAATTAATTCTATCGTGTCCCCTCATCAATAAGTCACGTTGATGTAGTTATTCACTTATAGGTTATTTTTCAGGTTAGCTGGCATGCAGTTGCTGAATGGAGAACTCCTAACCTTCCTCTATAAGCTGTTTAGAAGAGTGAGTGGCGAATAATGTTTTAAGAAAATTAAACACATGAGATTGTTAAGATAGAACCATTGTAGCTCACCAGCCCATAGTGGTTTGTAATGAGAGCATTCCTGGACCAAGTGGTCGCCATGTTGTATATGGTACAGGGACTGTGGTGGCCGAGTAGTCACATGTAAGGCGTTCGACCTTCTATGGCGACGTATGGCTGTCTATAGGATGTAAAACAAAAACATGCAATTTTTTAGAGACAGATGGACAATGACTTTAGGGTTTGATTTTGGTTTGGTTTTGTATGGTTTAACAGGTTTACTTTAATTTGTTTTAAAGGGTCCCTGAACCAAAGTGACCCTATTCTCTTTTTTGGAGGGGGAGAGGGGGAGACTAAATGTAGGAATTAGAAGGTAATTTCGTCTAGTTTCATTTGAAATGTGCCTTGAAAATGATTGCCATTCCAGAGGCAGGGCCCATGAGGGGGAATAAGTGTCAATTTTAAAAGGCTACACTTCAGTTCAAGTAAACGGATTTAACCTATAAAAATACTTGATTGATTCCTTGATCAAATTATCATCAACCATTTTCTGTTTCGCCAATGCCCCCAAGATCTTATTTGAAGGCTGCAGAGGTTAAAAAACAAAAAGTCAGCGATTTTCAAAAAACTGTTACAGGACTATCAAAGCATTAATTTTTCTCCTGCAAGAAAATGGCTATACATTTGTTAATCAATACATAAGGAAAAAGTATGCACGTCGCACAGACTGAAGACAGGACATTAAAATATTGTACATGTAACAAATTTGATAAAATCATAGATACATTGAAGTTATGCATTTTGAAAACTGCTGATAAGTAATGGTTTAGTTTCATAATGCTGACAAGTTAATGAAAGATATGTTTATCACACAGAAATGTTGTGATAAATTAGTGCCGAGATTACTTGTGTAAATATTTGCTTATTCATGAAAAACTTTGTTTCTACCATCTATTATTAAATTTATATTTCGAATTGTTCATATCTAACGACTCAAGTGCGACTTAATGCAGAACACGTTTAAATGACATTTAGACAGAATTAGGCTATATACATGTGACATTATTCTTAATTGTAATTACTGTATATCCTTTGTGACATTTGAGATAAGACTCATGTGTGAAGTTTGTATATCCCAAAGTACGTACTCTCTGTTAACTTACTTCATAACTCATTACTATTGTCCATCACATTACGCAACAGGATTAGTGTAATAGCCTTTCCTTGTGGACACGAGTAATTGATCTAACAATTAGCGACACCTGTCACTTACACATCAGGTACATTTTTACCTTTATTGTACGTACATGTATTTAACTGTGATATGTTGTATTGTAAATAATAAAACTAGTTAGGGTCTAGACTCTGTACGGAACACTTCGGGTGTATTTTGGACACTCCAGAATTTCCCGCCGTCAAGTTAAAAGTTATATATTATCTCTCATAAGTTATATATTATCTCTCATTAAATTTTAAAGTTAAACTTTTATCAACTCTTACGTCATCATTTCAACAAGACAAAGCGTGCAGAAAAACCTAATGATATGTTACTGTACCCGATTTTCGATCACTTCAACTTCGTCAGTCGGGTGGTGCAGCAAATGGATAGTGCACTTGCCTTTTACGAAAACTGCTGGGGGTTGACTCCCGGATTTAACGTGAAAGGGTATTAGGTCATCTGCCCGACCACGTGAGTGTTCCCCTGATACTCTTGTTTCCTCCGACATTAAGACCCCCAGTCAAACAACTCCCACCAGAGTGGTTAATATTAGCTGGAAACACTTGCTATATAAGTGTTCTTATTATTGTAAAGTTAATAAAGTTCATATATTTATGTTAAATCTTTGAGCAGTTTATAATGTTTACCTTTATTGATTTAGGCTCCCGAGTTTTTCTATCGATGCCTGGAAAAACGGCTTGGCTTGAAGTCTCTCGAAGATTTAATGAGATTCACGGATGCACTGGAGAAGCTGAGTGATGAACAACCAGAAATAAACCAACTTCTGCTGTGATTTAAAGATAAAACACATGACACAATCCAAATAATCGTGTAAGAGAAAACATATCAACCAACTTCTGCTGTAGAGTCATGAACCAAAACATAAAAACCTACTGCTTTGTGGTGTGTGTGACAGAGTTGAATAACCAGACATTACCAGCTCTAGCTGTGTTAGTGAAAAACAACAAGTTATGTATATAATTTTTCACTTTCAATGCGATATTTCAAAAGGGATTCTTGTAAGACGTAAAATGTGCTTTTTGCAAATATCTTTATTTTAACCTAGGAAAATTTCCCCCTTTAATTATTATAATTTGTGTTGTATGGTGTTGGTAAAAAAAATGTCAGCTTTCTTTTCAATAAATCTTATTTTACTTAACCCGAACAAAGATGCAGCGATAAATGTAAGTTAAGAAAGAGACGTGATACTAATAATGGTAGTTATTTATGAAGCATAATACAACTAGCCTTTAAACAAATAGGAATGGACCAAGTATACATATTTTAGCATACACATTTTTTAAGTATACAATTGTGCATGTATACAAATGGACATTTATACTAACGAACAAAAATATCGATTAAATTCAACTAAGCTGAAAACAATAACTAAAACTCCAAACACAAGAACATAATCAGCTGGTCAATACCTGAATGTAATCTCTGATCGTGTACAAATGTACTAGTGAATGCTGTCATCCCAATTTGTTCTATACTTACAAATATTGCTTGAATATTAGATCACGCTTAAATTCGTACATTTTCTACAATTGTTGTATTACCATTGAGACAAGGTTCACCAATGATTTGAAGGTCAGTGCCAATTACGTTCATAACAGATTTTAATGTCAATTATATTCTACATAAATATGTAGCGACAATGCCAAATGTTGTCAAACAAGGCGTATGACTCTCTGTCGTGCGTTAATCTGTATATCATATCACCGATGTGTGTAAACTGTACATAATTGTTATTGTTTGTACATGAACATTCTATTTTTCTTAGTTGTTTTTCAAAACTAATATGATGTTTAAATGTGATATAATTTTTCCAGTTTTCCAATATTTGACATTTATATTTATCAATTATTAGTGCTATAACAATTATGATGAAATCCCGGTGTAAACAATTAAGTTGATGTATTTCACACCTTTTATTGACATATTAGTACAGTATTAGTCAGATCCGAATAATCACAACGATCAATATACTCGACTTGACGGTAGTACTGTAAAATCATAAATTTTCGTGGGAGTTTAAATTTCGTTTATTTCGTGGATAACAAAAATCCACGAAATGTAATCCCCACAAAAACAAAAATTTGGTATGATATAGATAGGGGAAAATCAGAAATCGGCGAAATATAAAGTCCTTGAAACAGGCTTGTATAAGAAAACCCACGAAATTTTAACCCCACGGAAATAAATGATTCTACAGTATACTGTGCCAAATACATGTCAAAACATCAGGCCATACATGTATAATTTCAGCTTTAACATAATTTTACAGTTTTTACATTTTTTTATTAATTGAGTAACATCGTAATAAATGACTATTGATACTTATGAAATCAATCGTGTAGAAACCTGGTAGCTTGTTTCGTGTATTTACAACATGTATTGACAAGCATGTAAAATGTTGGTCAAATAGAATCAATTAAAAATGCATACCTTTTGATTATCGTCTCTACAGATCAGCATATTTGGCACTTGAATATTTAATTCTAGTTGTTTTTGAACAATACATTCCTTATTGTTACAGTTTGAGACTATTTTTACAGTTGTACACTTGTTAAGATACTAGAGGTAGTGTGTATATGTAAACACATTTTATAAAAGATTACCTGTAATTTGTATGTGTAGATGAATCTTGCTAGTGTCATCAGGTGTTGTTTTAAATTAATGTCAATCAAGCGAGTGTAGAACATGTTACATTAATGTTATCAAGAGCACACCTGTATATTCGGAGGTGTTAGAGAGTAGTTTCGCTACTTATTAATTCTTTCAGCCTGACGGTCATGCATGACATCGCTAAGTACAGTTACATGTAATTCTTATGCAAGTTCTTGTCCTTTTAAGTAAGCTACTAGCTATATATTAATCACACTAGTCTTATGGTCCGCGGTGTGTTAGATAATCTAACAGTTTTGTAAACTTTGATACAAGTTGTCCATCATTTAAAAGTGAGGTTATAATAAATCGTCACGTGATAAGATAATGCGTGTAGGCATATTAGAAAAGGGAAAATATAAGGAATAATTTCTAAGACGTACGTTAAAGACAATGCATGGGTTGACAAGGTTTCATGATTGAACTATTTGTTTCAATTTAGATTGATCAAAATTGAGTGACTCTGGTCTATTAGAACAGTTGGTTGAATTTTCTGTCGTTTACTTTCATTTGTGGCAATTGTTTTTGTCGTTTCGATAGGACCATGAAAATGATAACATCGAAACATTAACGATTTCACCGACACCACCTCAGGCATATTAACAGACGAAGGCTATTTCTACCTGATAATACATACAATATCTAGTGAAACCCCCGTCCAAGTTTCATGCTATATGGGTTGTGTTGGAATTGATACATGGTGTTGTTAAAATTATTCTTATTAGAAAGTACTATGTAATATGGCATAAAACATGATAAATAAAGATGACTAAGGGTTATGCCGTTTGTGTATCTACAGACACCGCTAATCAATGAAGTGATATTTTCATAACTTTACTACTCCGTGTATCAAATGAATCTCATTATTATACTGTGATATATAATACGAGTTTTAAATAGTGTTAATATCTCACTTGTGCCATAAGCATATGACAATGTTTACTTTTTACGTGCCATATTCTTCAAATAATTAATTGACCTAATTTTTTTATTTCAAATTTTACGTGTGTCAATTTGATAATACTCAATGCTTTTTCTAATCAAAGTGCCATTTTAGAGAGTAATTCAGTGATTTTACAACTTGTAGAAAATTTTGTATTTCTATAATCTCAGCGCTGATGTATTTTTTTGTGTGAGGTTAAGTAATCTCGAAATTTACATTTATTATATATTCTTTATTTACATTTTTATATCGTGTAGTAATTTGAACGCTTGGTACTATACTTAGTATCGAGGTTTCATTATTGGAAAGTATTATATATGATTGATTTTAAACAGTTACAGCATTACATCTGTACATATATATGTACGTACTCTGGTCTGCGTAAGCTAATAATATATGCAATGTATATGTGTAGCGTTAGACATGTCATACCCTGTTCGACTGTTGACGAACAAATAATGATATGTCAAACTAGACCCAGATAGAAAACGTGTTCTTTTTTACATAACGTTTTCAACTTGATGACATTAACTTTACTCGAAAGGCTCAAGTACACTACAACAAGGTAAGTTAAACCACCTATCTATTTGATAATCAGTGTGTGAACATAAGCATGTTCAGACTGGGTGTACATTTGTAGACATTTTTCATGGTTTTGTTACCTTTTGTTAATCTTGGATGTGCTTATAGGGAAGGCAAAGCTCATGTGAGCTACGGCATGATAACTGTTGTAGAAAAACACTTCGAGAGAGACATTAGAAATAACACATAACAATGAAATTTTAAACCTACTTTCAAATGTTCTATAGATCTATGTTAATTCACCATTTCCTCTATGAAACCTCTGCTTTCCGTCCGTTCTCGGTCATTTTTTCAATATTTTGACTTATTTAATAGTCCGCAGACAAAAGTTACCAGTATGATTAGGTAATTAAAACCAGTCCAAGTGGTTGATCCAAGGATTGCAGCCCGTCAACGGAATGAAGATATCAAATACTCAACCTGTAGAATTAAGTCTTCTTCACAGTCAAGATATATACTGCACGAATTTCCTTAACAAACTGACTTACTGGATTTTAAGTATCACTTTCTTAACACAAGGCCTTATATATATATAGTGTTCCTAAGATTTCTAAGTTGGACTTTAAACCTTATAGAAATGTCAAATATATGATTGTGCGATACAGGACTGATGTGTCTCTTTTTATATCTCAATACGAAAGTTTTCAGCCCCACATAATTAAATTATGATGACCTGTGATGGCGTGCTTTTGTTGTTATACATGTCTTTGTGTAGCTGACCTGTAATCCAATTCTTTGCTGACTATATACCCTACGACCATATAGTCGTACGGGGTGTTGGTGACAATATTATTCTCCATGTTGACATTGATGATACATTGTGGAGAAAACTTCTTGATGCTGGTGTAAATGCTAAATGGTTTTTTAAGAATGCTACATGTTTCTCTACTAATACTGATGCAAATGCTTTTTTTAGTATGCTATATTATTCATGAGTTGTGATTGTTATGTATTTGTAAAATACTCATTAAAGCATCTGCCATATAACACATTGTGTTAACATGTAGTATGTCAGCTATAGATAATCGTCGTGCGAAGAACAGGGCCCGTATTCACGAAACCGTTCTCTGCTCAAGCCAACTTCCTTGAAACTCTCTTAATCCATGTAACGCGGTCAACAGGCCAATTAAGTGCATATTGAAAACAGTATTTGAATTTCATTCTCTCCAAACTCCTCCATATAAATGACCAAATGTGACTGTTTTGTATCAAGTTATCAGGGACACAAAAAAGGTATATTGGGCTTGAACATAGAATGTGAATTTGAGCATGAAAAATAGAACCTTACATGGGTCTGTTCCGTGGACAGGGATATTTCAACCATAGTGTAAAAATTTGGCTGGTCAGCACGCTGTCCAGACAAACTCTTACACGAGGGTTTATATTAATAGAATACCTCACCCCCTTATGGGTGAGATAGGGGAATCTCAGTCCGAGGGGGAAGATTCTTAAGTTGCCAAACACGAGGCTTTGCCCTCGGGTTGAGATTCCCCTATCTCATCCTCAAGGGGGTGAATGATTCTTTTTCTCACACCCTGTTCAATCATTGTGTATCATAAACATAATGTAATGTTAACGTTACAGGCTAAGCCTCGGGTCTCCTGCTCAATATTTTATCTCTTGGGTTTGAATTACCTTATCCATACCTCACATCAGGGATGGATTCTATTAATCGCACACCGGTAAAAGTGTTGATACACCTGTCCAGATATCTCACACCTGTAGAAGTGGCGGATACACCTGTACCTTTATTCTCTTCCACTAGCTATTAAGAGGAATTCCAACCTCAAACAACTAAAACCATAGTACAATCCTCTGGTAATAATTGAATACGCTAAACATGTTGTAAACATTAAAGCTCAGAAAAGTGCGATAATGTTAATAACATTTCTAGCTTTTATTATAACAACATTAAATGTTAAGAAAGGACACTTGATATGAAGTTCAAGGTCATAGGTCTATGGTTTTACACATTCAGAATGTACCAGTAAAATCTATCACTCTGACGTTTTACTCTGATTTTTGTACATCCCCTTAGCAACAATCATCTACATTTGAGGCTAGTATGCCTTTCCACACCTAGTTAACAGTTCATAGGAAAGCACGGTAGTCTAGTTGTACTTGTTGGACGCCGGGCTCGTGACCGAAGGGTTGCGGGTTCGAGTCACGGCACGGCACTGTGTTGTATCTTCGAGCGGGATACTTTACTCCGCTTGTTCCAGTCTACTCAGCTGTAACTGTGTACGTGGTTGGGCAGTGCTAGAATTGTTGAATGCTAGCTGTGAGCGCCAAATGGCAGCACCGGTTGTATGCTCCCCAGGGAGTTGAGAAAGATATTGGCTGGTTGCGAAGGCCCTATAGCCACGGATAATAATTTGTGAACCGATTTTGAGACGACCTACGAAGTAGGTTGTGATAAAGGGGTATACAAGAACCTCGGATTATTATTATTAATTAAAGAGAAAATAAGCCCCGCATGACGTAAGTATATAAATAAACTTTACATAATATGTCATTCTATAGAACACATTTAGGTCGCTAAAGAGATTGACATGTTATAAGTCCGGTGAGCTATTTAGCCCTTATGCTTTTGTGCCCTTTAATTAAATAGCTTATGTACACGTGCAATATATTTAAATTGCATATATATATATTCAGATTTTTAATAAGGGTCTTTGAATATGACCTACCAGGGGGTTGAAATTTAGGATAACTATTACATCTATTAGGGGGTTTGTTTAACCTTTAAGACCTTAGCTTGGGCGCCCGAGATCTACACGCTGAACATCACCAGCTTTTGGGTTCACAGTACTACTGTAGTACTGACCTCTTTTACATGTCAGATTTGTGTTTTTCTTGGATGTATCACCAAGCTTATTAAGAAGATGTTTTATTATATCGAATTTGGTTTCCTGGGACGGTTCGGCGAAATCGAAAAGTAGGGTGGGTGATCAGTATTGTGATACGTCATGTATCAGTTAAATATTTCGTCCACCATCTGAACGGAAAAGTTTAAAGTGGAACAATCAATGTCTTCAGTAGATATATATCGACTGCGACAACCCCCCGTAGCTTCTTTTACATTACCCTCTACGGTGTTGACTGTCGAGATAAGATTGTACCTAATATATTAGTTGCATAATTATGCAAATTAACCTATGTCCAGTATTTATATGTACGACCAGCGGCTATCTAATTCAATGACACACATAGGTACAATGAAAGTATACCTACAAGGCCATTCTTGTGAGAGATCTAGTCCATATGCTTCAGGTAACACACACTATATATAGCAAGGCCACGCTTCACTGACGCAGTTGTGGAGTTCCTTATTTAAATACATGTGATTCACTGTCGAATTCCTCCATCGGATAAATGAATTGTGTATCACCTGAAATCGTCTTTACTACCGCTTGACATGCATGTGCGCACAGTGTCCCAGAAGACCGCGGCTTGAAAATGAAAAACCAGTGCTATACATAAAAGTAGAATGGGATTAACCTTGACGGTTGTGTGACACAATTAGACATGGATAAAACGCGGAAACTCAGTACGGTTGTGTTCTATCAGCCGGATGAAGAATCGGTACTCAGCCGGCCGGGGGAGGGTCCGGAGCCAACCCCAGAGGAAGTGACGTCAGCAACTGCAGCCTTCCGAAAAATCAGCAGTAGTCAGAAAAGACCCTCACTGTCAATTATCCGGAAAAATACCGAGTCGGAAGGTAATTGTCGTGTAAAATACTTGTGATGTCATTTTATATTTCAAAACTGTTGTATAATTTTGGTTAAAAGTTTGGTACGTGCATTGCACAAAAATTATGATAACGTTGTTGCATGCATAAATTCAATTTTTTAACATTTATGCAATTTCACGTTTATACTATACAAATTAAGACATACGAAGTGCATATATTGTTGCATTAATTGTCAAAGTAAAGCGCCATGTAGTAGTGTACTAGATATCCAAGATTACGCCTCGTTTTTCAGCTGATAGGTTATTATATTTCATTGATGAAAATAATCATCACTTTGTCATCACTAACATGCAACATGCACATACAATGATAGTTGTTTGTAGCATTTCAACCTTCCTGTCCGGCAAATATTTCAATATCTACTCAAGTTGGACTCAATGCAACTAACAAATGTAACCTGTTTCATTTGCCGATGAATTTGACCAGATTAACATTGCCTGTGCGTATGATTTTGCGAAGGGAGATAATTATTATACATGTTTATACAAAGATACATGTACCACTTGAGATTTGACATTTTTATTGAAGCAACACAAGAGATTGTTCAAACAACCAAAAAACGAAAAATCAACAAAATATTATCAGCTCACGGTTACTAGCGGTAGTGACAAGTCTTGTACTGCCCTAAAAATTCTCGTTCCAGCTACCCATTCTGCCTTGTGTAAGTAGGCAACCCCCGGTACAAACCGAACACGTAGATTCACAGGGGTTCGTTATAAATGTCTGAAACACACATATCATGCTATAACTGATATGGGTCACAACACACATAAAAAATCATATAAATGTATGTTTATGTGTGCTGTGACCAATATCAGTATATCATATGTGTATAAATGTAAGTTTATGTGTAATGTGACACACATCAATATATCATATGTGTATTTCAGACATTCGTAACGAACTCCTGTGGTAGATCTATGTGGTCCCTTCTTATATGAAATACAGTCGAACAGCCAAATGTGATATTAGATGTTTCGTCCTTTCAAGCCGCGTCTGGTTTCCTGTGTAATTCGACATTCAATAACTGCAGCTTCACATTCCAGAAGATGTAGAACCTCGAAATTAAGCGGCTCTCCACTTCGCAGTTCATTAAATTTGTTTCTAGACCAACTCAATTCATCACCCCATGAAATCGACCAAAGCAAGATTCAATCCTTAAATAAACCGTTTAGCGCTGCTACTACACACGTTCATGGTTCGACGTCACATACATGTAATACCCGGGTGTTTCGGTGGTTGATTGACCTTTCGTGCCCTTGTCATGCTTAAAATGTCATGCTTAAAATCCTCAGGCACTTTGTCCCAGACCCAAAATACGGGGCTTCACCCTTGTATCTTAGCTTCAGATTGCCCCCCTAATACATTGGCCGAGATAACGGACGTCTTACATGTGTCATGATGTAATGGAACGAGCTTCAGAAGCAATTTGTATGAAAGGACATATGATACATGCATATTGAAAACGTGACGGTGAAATTAAACTGCTGGTTTTGCGGTTTATTGTAGGTTGATCTAAATGTGTAGGCTTTCACGTGTTTTGTGATGTCATATAATGTTATTGCGTAATGTAAAATTCTACTTGAACCCCACCTGGTGGTATGTGAACACTATCATAAAGGAGCATTTTCATAAGCTAGATCCATACGACACAACGTAATTGAAGCACAATGCGACACGAGCTTGACTCATGATAGCATTATGAGAATATATACATGTACACTTAGTAAAATACCGGGTGTACATTGACACTGTAGTTCGTGCCATCCGATACTTATATTTTTAGGTCGAGTATTCATTAAATTGCCAGGTGGATATTTCCCTATAATAAAGTTGTGACCTGATATGTTAATATGCATATGGCGTTAATGTTTATGGGCACGAATCAAGTAACACTGAGGTAAAATCCTTGGCACGTATAGTCAACGATCGTCATGGTACAGTACATAATATACCTTAGTTCAACTCCTACATCAGCAGACAAGGCGTGGTATTTCAGTGAGATAGCACTATAAAGCCGACATCAGATTCGCGCTTTCACAAGGAGGCAATTCCACTAACATACCAAGCCTTCAGCACACATACACACGTGCATGCATGCATACACAATACACATGGAGGCACGCCTTAAATTACCTTAGCTGCTGATACATGTCTGTTCTGTAGGTCGTCAAACCCTATACAACCAACAATATCAACTAAGTTGTCGGTAAATAACAACGTTCCTTTATACTATTGTCTACAAGACAATCTGTTGTGATTTGGTAAAATTATAGAGATTATCCTACTATTGACTGTTCATTATCACATATATTCGAGCGCAAGGTCAATCGTAGCTGATCCTGAAGTTTCTGGCTATGCGAGAAATATAAACAAGCATGCATGTATTAACTTGTATATATCTCTGACTAGCATGTGACGTTGGTGAGTGGTGACTATTCAACATCTGTATGACGTCATACGGTCGTGTAATTTTAAGTTCTATTTGAAGATATTCATTTGAAGAAGACATGTATAACATACTGTTAATTACGACAGCCGTGAATCACATTAATGCATTAGAATTACAATTGAAGTATATATGCACATATCTGATGTTTAATCATAGGAACGACAAAATGTACTGTTGCATGGTTGTTATCAGGGTAATATAATTATTACAATCAATACATATATACATATTGTTCCCGGTCATACTTTCAATACTATCGGTCATAAATACATTGTATACACTGTATATAAGTAAATTGTCGGCGTAAGAAAGACACTTCCGTCTAGGCGTCACGTTGACACTGGAATGTGTGTCTCAATGTTCAAGTCCGTGTATGAACCACTGACATTCAAATACACTAAATTACGAAATAGAGTTATTTTAAATGAAAACCCTAGATATTTCTCACGAGAAACCTGTAACAATGTATCCCATGACGCGATAAGTGCGTCACTTCACAAAGAAATCATTTTTGTAAATTATATCGCATATCATTAACAAAAAGAATTCTGCATACTCCAAGACTGATTTTTGCATATTTGCACATCAAAAAGGTGGAAGATCAAATGATTATGTAATATCTGGTTCTTAGGTATGAATTACATGTATTATTTGCATATGCATAAAAATAAGTATTATGCACTTGCCGCGCAATACTGAAAATGCCTCACAAATGATATGTTTGCATCTGCAAACGTTATATTCTATAGCCATGAATTAAATATTGTATACCCAAAAATGTTTTTATATGCCCACTGTTATTTCTCTACATACCCAAAACACGACTTTTGTAACCCAAAAATATGAGTTTGTATAATACTTCTTATAATAAGCCCTGTTGTAGGCTTGTTTGTTTATATGTCTTTTCGATTAATTACTTGCAGATAGTGGAGTCAAGTCCGAGGACGATGGGAATTCCGCCACGCAGCCATGGCGAGCACGCTCCAACAGTCGATGGAGTCGGTTCTCTCGGAACGTCTCGTTTTCTTCCACCATCTCGCCGTTATGGGACTTTCCGTCTTTTGACGAGCTGTTCAATAGTGGTGGAAAAGCCACACTCGCCTTGCACAGGTCCCCTACCTCAATCAGTGACCTCATGCCGAGATCTCCTACAAGCACGTCGTCACTAGGTACGTTGCCATGGCATAAGGTGAAGTGCCTGGGCGGGAAGTACGCAAACCATATTCTCGCACCTCAGACATAGATATCCTACGTCATACCCCATGCTAGATTTTTCTATATCGTCCGATCTGTCTTGTATCTTTACGTGTCATTTCGCGGAATTTTTACACTGTGATGTATTCATCCGCGCGTTAACTGCTTGAAATTGACAATTTGCATTATAAATGTCCTGTTTTGTCTTTAAATGTATAGTTTTGACATTGTTGGATATTTGATTTTATAGAAAAAATATAATCTACACTGTGAAATACGTTGTAATCTATGTAAGGACGGACTACATTTTTACGCGGTAGCATTCAAACGTAGCGTTAGTAGTACTAGTGAAGAGCTCATTTTGAGGCCAAAGGCGGGATACTTGTAGTTTTTAGCAAAATTGAATAGTTCTTTTCGAACTTAAAGGTGCCAGAAAAAAATCAATTACCTGTAATTGAACGAGATCGGATTATCTCAGTCTCGGGCTAAGATTCTGTAACATCCCAACCTCGGCTTACGCCTCGGTTGGGATTTTGTTACAGAATCTAACCATCGACTGAGATAACCCGATCTCGCTCAGTTACAGGTAAACTATGTTATTAGTCTATTACTATGTAATAACAACAGATGCAGAAATCTATTTGTGACTGTTCACAGTAAGCATATATAAACTGTAATGTGTCGAGCGAATGTTGACAACTATTCAGGTACGCATACTTATTTTAACACTGAATAAGTATTGAATTATTGAATTAATATATTTGCAAAAAACGTCTGTCTTTTCTGTATATAACATACAGGTATGTGTATGGCTGTCTTCCTGAGGATTTGTTTTGACACATCATATTTCAATTTAATTGCTCTTGTATGTATATTTAATACAGAAATTATTAACAAATGCTCGTGTTTTATGGTAGAATATAAAGAGGGCGAAAAAGTGCTAGGAGGGCTGTTTCGTTATAGATTTCTATGTTTTATTTGCAATGTAAAAACCCTTATGGGGATTGTGTTTAGTCTACCACTATACAAGAACAATAAGAAAATATCATTTAATGTCCTTTCATGTCTACTTCAGTGCTTAAAAGGCTACGTAACCTAGATAACCGAACAGGTAAATTAGGCTGTTCTTTTGCACGTGCAACCTTTGGTCACGTGATGCCTCGTTTCCATTTCACCAGTAAGCTGAAGTCACAGCCTATGTCCTAGTTTCTGAACACTGCAGCCGATGGTTACATGTACATGTATGTGGGACTGTATGTGGAACGTTTAGATATTTACATGCACACTCGTATCTTCACTTAACAAAGCCAATTCGCCCAAAACAAGTCACAAACGTCTCACTTTTTTCACGGGGGAGGATGTTTGAAGAGCGTTGCGCGTGCATGTGTTCGAAAATGCATAGTTATTAAGCAATGACATGTGTCGTTATATTATTGATGTGGTTACCTAGATCTTAGCATTATTTACTATAGAGGTTTTTCAGTACTGGTTTGGATAATTTAAAAAAAAAAAATCGAATGCGTTCGTTATTTTTTTGACATAGAGTCGCGTGTCATTTACAAATGCATTACAGCAAAGAGATATATTCAAAAGAAGCAATTTACAAATGCAGAAAATAACTCCAATACAGGGATTCTAACAGACCTTTGAGTTATAAAGCAGGGAATAGATTCACTGCGTCATCTGTCATTGTATTTGTAAGATAAAACATACATGTTACATGGGATAATTTCAAAACGTTCTAATTCCATAAAAATAGGCCTAAATTGTATCTACATGTATAAGCCTAAAAGACCTATATAAAAGACCTTAATATGTATGTAGGCCTAAATAGCGTACAATTGTCTGTATAGAAAAAAATTACATAAATTAAACAAGAAATTAACTGTTTGATATCTGTTTACGGTACAAAGTGGTGGAAAATGTATATAGTACTGTAGATATGTTTTTATTGAACTAGTTTTTATTTTGTAGAAAAATTCGTGAAACCCATTCACAATCACTTCGAAACCCGCAAAACTACATAATTGATGTTCATGCGTGTCGTTAACTAACAGGTGATAATAACGAACCGTATATATGATATGTTTCTGTTTGAAAAGAAAACATCGCCCTGTTAAAAATTAAATGTAGATGTGGCGTCACGACTGACTGCACATTTAGGGTCAACCCTACGTAGTTAGTGGGAGTTTACAACAAAACATAAATTCGTCGTTTCCAGGGTGACTTCTTTTTCTGGAAGACGCAGCGCAAGACTGCACTACTGTTCACAGGTATTTACACTGGTGTTTGGTGGGTTTATGTCGACTGTATTACGTGGTAAGGGGACAAGGATGAAATAAGTAGAAAACACCAAGATGGAAGGATATGATGTACGACAGACGTAACCATCCATTGTAGTCAAAGGCAAGTTTTTGTGTATACGTATATATACATATATATGTACGTCAAACTAACCTATCACTCTTGTGTTTTACATACTTATTAAGGTACTTCCCAAGGTACAAATGAACTTGATAAATGATGGCATTTTCTCCTGTTAAGTGGTAATTAATTTCTTACAAATTCTTAATTTGATGTGTATATATATGTACACGTATCTCTGGTACGTGGATGCGTTGATAACACTATCTGTATCACAGCTACATAGTAAGACATTCACGAAGTTCAAATTCACGCCCCGCTGCCTGCTCGTTTTTGGACCTGTCTGTAACGTACAGGTAAACAACTACACGTATAATACTATAGATACTATAGTCCGAACAGTGTTTTGATCACCGCTTTTAACACTCGGTCAGTGTGAGAAGTATTAACTGTGTATGTGGGGTCTAGACGAACACGTTCGTGTCAATTGTTCAATAAAACACTCCCTTAACAAAGAAGATGTAAGAATGCGTAAGCACTCATTGTCAAGGAGAAAACGTCAACAAAATGGACTGTAGCACTTTTGTATTCGGAGGGGGCCATGCATGGGAGATGGATACGATAGATGAATCTACAGATACGTTTGAAGCGTACTTCTGTGAACGTAAGAAGAACAAATTCTATACGTTTTTCATAACGACGTAAGCAGTCAACAGGAGAGGGATAAGTGAAAAAGACATCACTGCTGGAGAGATTTGTGAATTCTGGACAGTTAACATATTAATGTATATTGACACATGTAAATTATAGTAATCAGATACTTTACGTTTCCAAGACATGAACTATTAGTTGTAGACATATCTACACATCCAAAGACACATACAGACGCTCATTCTTTCCATACACCATAACACAGTGGAACATCCTACCCAAAATAATCATCCAATCAGAAACACCAGCAGAATTCAGGACATGCACCACATATAAAATAATCGAACAAATACAAAACCTATACAACACAACTAACACTCACTGCTTTTAACCTGTTTTTATCCTATAGCAAATTAAAAAAAGAACACTATAAAACAACGCACTACAGCACAAGATCACAGAAAATTCCGTAATCGTCAATATTGACGTAGGAAGGTTCCCAGATGAAGATGAAGAAGTATATGCACTATAAACCCAATGGAACCGGTATACTCTGTACACAATATTGTGATTTAAATTTCACCATGAAAACTAAATCCATGTTTAATACAATGTATGTACGTTTTTATTTTGAAAGAAAATGTACACAGCATCCCTTTTAACGTTATTAGATATCAAAAACTTTTTCCGAAACATTTTTAAATATTTTTTTTTAATTGCAGAAAATGTCGGCAGCATCATTATAAACGGGTATATGTATATTACATTGAGACATGAATGTACAAAAGCATAACTTGCTTTAACTAATATCTGATACGTCGAATTGAAACACAAATGGTTTAAATACGAGAAAATGTTATTTTTCACTTCTAACATATATCATTATGATATTTCTTCTTGCAGTGAAAAATCCATTTTATTTGATTCTCGATACTTTAATAGTGAGCATTTAAATATCAAGTGCAAAGATTTACGAAGTCGGAAATTTAATATAGCATGCATGAAGTTAAATAATAAGCCTTGATAATGACATTGAATGAAGATGTCAGAATTGTTTATCAAACGTTATCACACCAATCAGTCATGTAATCAAGTACGCCTTGCATAACAATTTTAACACCTTAATATGTATGTAATATGATAATATGAATATGATATTGATAGTCACATTTACGCTGTACAATACCTGTAACGGAATATATAAGGAAAGTGGTGCTGTAATTTAGTTTTATATTTAGTCATTTCAATACCGTAACACGCTATAATTTACTGTGACTGACTTGTCTGAGATGGAGAAATGGTTTTTGCTATATACGTTATAAAATATTCTCTAAATTGCACTGTCGAATCTTTCACAGGAGGTGAGTCCACCAGGTTAGAGGAAGAAAGTGAAACAAGTGCAACTTCCGGTCAACCCAACATGGAATCCCGCCAGTCTGGCCTGTCCGGCATCTCGCGCCAGGACAGCATCATGAGTCAGTCTTTCAGGTCACTCCTCTTTAAAAGCTGGGAAGGCAGCCACAATAGCTTCGTTAACTTCCGGTCTAGACTGGGCGGAAGTGTCCGTCATAAGTATTGCATGTGTAAGTATTACTGAACATCTTTGTTCAAACGTTTTAATTACATATCATTAGAGGTTATCACTCACAATCCATATCAATTTCCTAGTACATTGTACGTGTATTGGATTTTCACCAATGAGTAATGGATGCATTACCAACAGAGAGCACATACAGACCAGACCAACACTATTCCGTATCATACAAAAATACGGTATGCATAATTCAGAGAGAATATTACAAGAGATTTGCATGAATGGTCTTAGGTATCTTGAGACTCCTACTATCAACTGGAATATTTTAAAGTACCTGCTTGAAATCAAAAAGGAGAAAATAGCATGCATGTAGCTAGCTCAGAATTGTTTTATGACACTAAACCCTCCTCTAAGTCATCTACATGTACGGTAGGACAATGCACTTCTGCATTATTTGGTGATGTCTTACCTGTACCGACGTTTGAATGAAATTGAACACTTGACAGTTCAAAATGCTGATAATATCTTTGTTTTCTCTACGTTGTAGGTTGCAGGATCACGAGCATGCCATTTGTGTTCGCCAACGTCGCTATAGGCATGTTTATCACGTGTGTAGGTACGTCATATTGATCACGTGTCTAAATTAAGCCATGTAATGCTTTTTCTTAAAAAAATAAACATGACTATCTAAAACAAAGTTATCCTGTGTCAAAATAATGCATGTTTATCACGTGTTAATGTAAAAGGCTCTTCTTATGGAAAGTTTCGTATTGACACAAGATTCATTTTGTCACTTCAGCGAACAGACAAACCCGAAACTTTATTTTTTATGTATTATTGTACTGCCCATTGAACATATAACGACCAAACAGGAGCTGTTTTCGAAACATCGTTTCACCTATCAATCTAGTTCGTAAAGATTTGTGTTGTGTGCTATGTAAATTGTGTTTTGCGTTACAGCTGTGCTGTGTTTCATCCACTGCCAAGACGAGTTGATGATGACGGTGTACGTCCTCGTCAACGGTTTGTTGTCCGTATTCTTTTTCCCCACCCTCATCATGGCATGGAACAAGCGCGTGGGTGGGTGTGTAAACGAGTCAAAAAAGGGGGAGGATGACAAGGAGGAAAGTCCGGCTTTTTTCATCGTTACTCTCCTGTGTCGGATCATTTCTTCAATCACAGGTAACGTGGTAACCTTTTTCATGTCACGTAAAATAGAGAGAAGCGTGAAAATAAGCAGTTCTTGCAATTGTTCTTCGTTTGAAAATGCCAATAGCTTAACAAAACAATGCAATTGTACCGTATGAATCTATACCCTGTACCATATTATAATAATCGTATTTTTATAAAATCTTAAAAAACAACCATGCATTACCTGAACCCCAGACAGCTATCGCTCCGGTCGATTTCTTGTTGAATACCATGTTTTACATATCCACAATACAGAATCTGTCTTGCCTTCTTCTATATCAGGAACGGTCCTACTGGTGTACCGATACTACTGGATGGGTCCAGAGTGGGACAGCACCCTATGTGAAGTTGAATTTTTCATGACTTTCGCCGTCATTACGATGGAGTGGACACTTCTTGTACTGTTCCTCATCTTCCCCATCATAATATACTTCTGTTTTTATCGCGTCGCGCCATACCTCCCAGACGATTTTGAGGACGAGTTACGTATCACACCGGAAATGTTCAACGAATAATTATATTGAATGGATATGTGATGTGTCAGTCACCGGGAATAAAGCATGTTTATTGAAAAGATTGCACGAGGACATTTAAAGTAAGCACGATGAAACTCAAAACTGGTCACATTCACATGTGGATATGATAACCAGTCAATACTTGGAGTGCAGCATTCACACCGGAAGTGTTCTGAACGGAGATATTTGTGTTACTTGTGTAAGGAGTTGTACATGGAATTTACACAAGGCATTGCAGTATCTGTTCCGTGTTTAGTATATGAAGCGGGAATGACGTTACTTTATTTGCTCAATGAATATTAGTAATTATTATTTTGTATGCCAGAAATGTCTTCCAATACAGAACATCGGATTGAACAGGTAAAAAAGTGAATATAGTGGAACAATTCAGTTGTGAATTATGACTATATAGACGATTATGTTATGTTCAAGAGACGCAACTTATGAAACATGTAAATATTTTGTTTCTTGTTGAATTTATACGTTACGTTCACAATTTATGCATACGTATGCGAGGGCAGACGAATGACACTGCATACAGATTTGTACCTTGTTAACATTCATCACCATGTAAAGCTACACTATATATATATATTTTATACATGAGCTGTCACTGTTATAAGATGCAATGAATATATAATCAGGTAGAACCGACTAGTGTTGTTTAGCCTGACGTTATTACATCATTTGAATAAAATGTTACACATTCATCTGGACGAGTGTGCGTCATAAAATAATTGCAGCCGGTTAGCATACATGTACGTCGGTCGTTCCACACGTCCACCACGTGGCGGGAAATGTCAAAAACCAGTGTCATATTGAGATAAAATCCGACGATCTATGAAAATGCTACCATTGTACACATTCCTTACTGAAATATTACTGCCCGAGGTTTCACAACGATTGACGGTTGGTGGTGGTATTTAGCGCACTGTCATTTATCGATTGTCAAAAGGTACACAAATACGATGTTTAGCAAGTGTAATTTAAAAATTAAAATAACCAGAATGAGATCATTACGATAAACAACCGTATGGTTTATTCTGAAACTTTCACAAATATAGTTTGTTAAACAGTTAATCTGCTGTTAGCCACCATCAAGGATATTTGAACTTATCAGAGTTTCCACTAGAAGACCATCGAGAAAAACTGACATCTTCATCAAAATATGTTATATTTTACAATATCATTTATAATGGTATCAATTACCGATATAAAATAAATAACATCGGTTTTTAATTGTTCGTTGTCAGGAACTAAATGTATTTCATAGTCACTAGTGTTGACCACCAATCCGAGATCAACAGCCTTACATGTAAACACTTGGTTACACATTGAAATGTACAGACATTCATATGATATATCACACCTTTCAAGCACAGGGACCTGCTAATTTGTTACAGCTATATATGGACCCTTAACTAAGGTGTCCAGAGTAATTTTACATGTTTTAGGGGTTTAGATCGACTTTCGGTAAAAATGTCACCCCAATGATTATGGTAAAATTACGCTGGACACCTTAGTTTAGGTCCATATATATAGCTGTAACAAATTCTCAGGTCCCTGTGCTTTCACGGTCAACGGAAAACCATTTCACAACACACATATGTACAATGTAAAGTACAAAGTACAAATGAGAGTTCTCCACAAGTGCGCTCTGCAGTTTTTTGCAGATGTTTCGATTAGTCTGCATGAGTATTCTACATCCTCGATATTCAGGGGTTACGCTCACTTTCGCTAAATTGAAGGCACTAAGATAGCTGTTTGATTGGTCTCAGGTAAAAAAAACAACTGACTAACCGCTAGGCTGATACCTGTCCTTTGAAGATTACAAAGGAGAGACGCCCGACTTCAAAGCCTGTCAATTTTTACCGTTACGTGACCGCGAGATTCTTTTGATGTACATCAAAGGATCGAACTAGTCTCCTCGTCTCGTCCACAAGCATCCTCGCTATCCAGGGGTTATGCTCACTTTCGCTCTCTACACCCCTTGAATATGCAAAATTGAAGGCACGAAGATAGCTGTATGATTGGTCTCAGGTAAAAAAAAACCACCTGACCAATCACTTGACTGATACCTGTCCTTTGAAGATTACAAAGAAGAGACGCCCGACTTCAAAGCCTGTCAATTCTTTTGATGTACATTGAAGAATCGAACTAGTCTTCTTGTCTCATCAACAAGGTGGTGCACACCGAGCCTTCAATTTGACTATGCCATAGTCCAGGGGCGCAGAGAGCGATAGTGAGCGTAACCACTGGATATCGAGGATGGGTTAGTCTACTACATACATGTACTCACATTTATTACATACTTACTAATAAATACGGGGTTTTTGTATATGCGATACGACACAATTGCTCTAACCTATATCAGCCCTCGCCGTATCACACCCCGAAACCCGTATCAGCCCTCGCCGTATCACACCCCAAAACCCGTATCACCGGTATCACACCCCAAAACCCGTATCAGCCCTCGCCGTATCACACCCCAAAACCCGTATCAGCTCTCGCCGTATCACACCCCAAAACCTGTATCACCGGTATCACACCCCTTTTGGATTTTTTTCGTTTGTGAATATTTCAAAAGAAAAATAGATCAGAAGATAGTAAATTTTATTAGTGAATACGTAATAAACAGAATAGAACATGCCTTTTTCCGTATCACACCCAGTATCAACCCTCGACCAATATCAGCCCGAGGGCTGATATTGCAGTCTCGGGTTGATACAGGGTGTGATTTGGGAAAAAGGCATGCATTATTCTCTACATTTTCACCAAAGGCACAAAGCGATAACTTAAAATCTTGTGAATACGCGTTTTTGATCTTTGTGACTTTGTGACTCATGCATGTACATGCATTTCAATATGTTTCAATCAAGCTGCAAATATTCTTATACTTCTTTGGCTGAGAAAAATGGATATTTTATTCAAATTCAATTTACATTGTTTCACAGGGTTTTCGCATTTAGTGGTTCTTACGTTTGTCTTCATCTGATCAACCTTGGGACACGAGCTCTAGAAAAGCACGGGTATCGTTAGGATATGTGTTCCACAGACCACTGTGGCACAGTTTCCAATAACCTAAGCCCCTGGCCCCAACACCAATTTTTGACAATTTTAACTACGTCTGTCTATTTGCCTAAAAGTCTGTCGTTGATGCTATAGGAAACCTGAACAAGATGCATTTTAAGGAAAAAAAATATCTTTTGCGTGGTTGGAGGAGGGTTGGTTTGGTTTAGTATTGTTCAACGTTTTATCAACAGCTATGGTCATTTAAGGACGGCCTCCCCTGTGTGCAAGATGCATGCGTGTAGTGTGTACGTGTTTTGGGAGGCTGCGATATGTTCGTGTTTGTCTCCTTGTGATAGCGCAGAACTTATGCCGACTTTAGGTCATTTGATGACGACAGCCAAAGATTGAGATGAGGAACATCCTTATTGGAGCTTAACGTCATGATAATGTATACCCTACAGCCAATACAAGGGGCTGGCTATAGAGCGGTACATATTTACATAAAACTAGCTAATTGTTTGCAAAGAGATTACAGAGTAGTTACACAAAACATGTTATTACGAGTTTTGTGAACAATATTGGATTATTATTTCTTAATAACAAAAAATCAATCATGTGGATTAATTATATTATATCGTTATCTTGAGTGTCCAATCTGACACAGAAGGTTCGACGTCAACAGTATTTATATTCTAATAAAAAAAATTGCTCGTGACCATTGATCTTTTCTGAAGCCAACATAAATGTTCATGGTTATGGTGTCAAATCATAGAGATTGGGAATGACACCACGGTTAAATGAATAATAATCGGTACCTGTGATATTTATTGACATATGAAGGGTTCATTATTGACGGTTTATACGATACAGCCAAACCAATACGAAAGGATAATGTACGAAAACATTTTATGAAATACACTACCGGGTATGTCGGATAATTGACAGGTTGTTTTGTTCTGCCAGTGACCTGTTGAACTTGTATCTAGAAGTACCCGAAGTGAGTGTTACTGATAATCAGTAGTGTGATATGGACCTTGTTTCTTATAGACTATTTTTACTTTCCAGACATTCATGAATGTTTGTTAGTTATCTAAATGCATTACTCATTGACACTCGCAGCATTTTGGACCTGAAATCATACAAAGTGATATACAATTTTTGTACCCAAGTTTGAAGAAAACATGTCTACCACAACCGGAATGGTTGAAGCCGTCAATACTTCCGGTTCAACAGCCAACGTCATATCCGCTAGTGACGGACTTACCTATGCTTTTTTGACACTGGTTGTTTCGTTACTTTCATTGTTTGGAGGTATCGGTATAGTTGTGTTGTATTTAGTCTACAAGAAACTCCGGACTCACGCACGCACGCTACTGGTCTA
Source organism: Mizuhopecten yessoensis (assembly GCF_002113885.1). Taxonomy (NCBI): domain Eukaryota; kingdom Metazoa; phylum Mollusca; class Bivalvia; order Pectinida; family Pectinidae; genus Mizuhopecten; species Mizuhopecten yessoensis. Next base: position 4,528,616 of record NW_018404492.1, read on the forward strand.
CCTTAGCCTAATGGACACCGCGATAGCCATAGGTAACATCTTAGGTGTGATATGGGTACTGCACAAAGACGGACCCGTCTTACGTAGGAACATGACGTACTGTCAATTTCAAAGCGCTCTCACCATATTCTCCAGTATTGGCGCCTTCTGCTGGACAATGGTCATGTCGATCTGTCTCTTCATGAGCATAGTATGTATCAACCTCACATTCACCGCCAAATACATGAAGGTGTTTCACCTCGTCTGCTGGGGATTACCAAGTACGATCTGCATCTTTTACGTCCATACTGGTTTATTTTATGTTTTTACCAAAGCGCGATACTGTAACGTCATTCATTCCTATAGAGGATTGTTGACGCCATCACCAGTTTGACATCAAAATGGTACATAATTTTGTAACTACATTTGTAGACATTATTGTTATGACTCTTAACAGCATAAACCTTTTCTTTTTATTTGAAAAAAAACATGCGTTGCATCGAACTAAACATTCCAAAATGGTAAATGTAACAATTGAACCACTTTCAGTTGATACTCAATTAACATAAGGTACATGGCATCTGAAATCTACATGGAACACATTAATGATTTAATTTTAAGTTTGATGCGATGTGTAATGATTATTTACATTATTAAGGCATAGTGACCATAGCAGCATGGTCCAGTGACGTCCTCGGCTATGACCACAACATCACTCAGGCCAGCTGGTGCTGGATTGACCCACTGGTGCCGCACGCCATGGTATGGCAGCTGTTTACCGGCAAGGTGTGGGAATTCTCCTGTTCCGCCCTCACCACTGGACTTTCGTTCGCCGTGTTTGTTTACATCCGGCGGAAGGTGCGTATTGACCATACTTAGTCAATCTGCAACTGTTGCCTTTTCGGTAAATTTGGCAGCAGTCATGCTTTGTCTGAAATTCATTGACACAGTCCTCAATCGAAATTTTAGTATAAATACATGTACACTATATATACATGTACATTAATCAAGGTAATGAAATATGCTGCAAAGAAACAGAAAAACACATTTGTCGGTTATGGAATTGGTAAATTGAGGCATTACTTTGAAAGTTTTAACACATTTACACTAGATTTCGCGATGTTTACATAAAACCGTATTGCCCCGTGTGTATTTTGGGTTTACTACTGGTACATAATAATAAGATAATGTTTTTGCAAAAACGAACGTTTGATGTTCTATCTATATCCTTTATATGCCGAACGATTTTCAAAAAGGAAAATATTCTGAAGACTAAATTACTTAATTTGGACAACATACAATATACATGTCACAGATAATAGTTTAACAATGTTCTTCAAAGGTGTTAGCATATGTAGCTATAAATACATGATGGTATATATGGTACGAAATTTGATTAATGATGATAATAGGCTAACACAAGTCTTGCATCAAAGTCCAACCGGAAGTCTAAGAAAGCTGCAATAGAATCAGCAAACCGGAAGTTGATGTTTGTACCGCTGGTGTTCATTCTCTGTCGTATTTGGGGAACACTACGTTTCTTCATTGGGAATTTTGCACCTGGGTATGAAAATAAACCAGAAGTGTCGTGGATTGTCCCAATGCAGGTGAGTTAAGTTATAGGCATACTTGTAAGTTGGCCAAAATAGTCTTGAATATGCATAAACGTTTTTGTTTTCATTGGTTTGATTAAAAGGGATTATTTCCAGCTATGTTAAAATTACACAGGAGCCTGCCCCCTCATAACTTTTGTTTCAGAAATGCTACGAGTTTTATGCTGCCGTGTCAACATTTTTCAATCCCTTATACATTTGGAGTTATTACTTTGAATCACTCTACTGCTTATTTAGATGGTTAATTAAACTAATTACAGCATGGGGGCCGACAAATAGATTATCAGTCGAGAGTATTGTTTTGGATCGTTATACTAGGGTAAGAACATTTCTTTCATGTGATGCTTTAACAATATAATTATCATTCAGAATGTGAGTTTAATCGAAGATTTAGTGAACATTTTAATGCAAAATACAGGATTTTTCATTCTTATTATTCTTGTATACCACAACTCTTCATAGTATGAAGAAGTGTGGTTATTTCAAATATGTATGCAAAACTACAGTCCAAAACAAGTGGTGGAAAGTATTCATTTCGCACAACAAAGTACCCTGTGTACCCAAGAAGGTGAGGGCCTAGGACACCTCCCTGGAATCCAACAAAAAGCAATGCACATGTTTACAAGTAATTAGTAATAAAATTCGTTGCAAACCGACAATAAACCTCTCATTGCATGCTAGGTCACAAAAAAAAGAAAATTGTATTGTTTACAATCAATTTTGAGATCAAATATTATGTACGTGTTACTTTTTAGAATTTGTTCTTATACATTTTGTTATCATGTTTTATACATTTTATTATCAGAGCTTTTTTCCATTGCTTTTAGGGAATACTTCATAGTTATTTCTTAGTTTTCATTTCGTAATGAAGAGTAAATGTGTTGTTGAAGGTTGCCATCGTATCTTTGCGAAATCACGTAAATGGAAAGGTACACAAAATGGAAATAAATATCCATAACATAAATGGCTTTCGGATATACTTACAAACAGTGGCATAGATTGCTCAAATGAAAATGTTAGTATTTGTCCGAAGTGCTACATCAGGTATCTGCGCAAAATAGAATCTGAAACAGAACGTTTGGAAGATGCAATTACTAGGAGTGTTCCTCTCTTAACAATCAAGGACCTGTTTTACGGGTCCTGTTCACACACAAAAAAAATGATGTCTTTGTATTAACAATTTCAATTCGAAGGGAAGCAAATTCACACTTCTGACAAACATGCCAGACATCAGTCAATTTTCACACAAATTGTGGTGTTCTGCGTCATCACGTGTACGATCATTTCATCTTATTGACAATGACCTGAACCCATGTACACATGTTATCATATAAGGAAGAGAGTCTTTCAATTCTCAATTATGAAGTAGGTCGTCCGAATTAATTAAGTGCCGTACGTCTTATCAAAGAATCAATCAGTCTTCACTCTCAATTGTTTTCTCTTCGATATCTCTGGTTGTAAAGACAGGTTGGTTAAAGAAAAGTTTCTCACAATTCATTAATACTTGGTCCCAATTCCTTCTTCTTCAGTCTTCAGTATTTATTACGTTTTTACCAGTAAAACATTGAAAATCATTCATTCTAAAAAATGATATTTTTTACTCGTGAAAAATATCACTTTTGCTATTTGACCAATCAAAACACTGATTACAAACTACTAGTGAGGCTAATAATTTGATATTTTTCACTAGTGCTGCGCACCAGTGAACGATATCAAAATATTAGGTTCCACACTCGTTAAATATATTTGGTATTACTGAAGACACTGTTAGATATCCTCTATATACCAAAACTACACAAAATGCTCTTTTACTGTTTTGGGTTAAGATGAAAACTGATATTGTTTTGAATTAAGTATTCCGCTCTTTATTTGGCATTTCCCTGTCTAGTATTTCAAACACCTTTCATTCTGTAGTACAAGCATTGAATAAATCTATAGTTCCAATGTTCCTTGGTCCTGAACATTTGAGTAGGGAACATGTACATTCACACAATACTTATTATCGGAAACATTCTTTGGAGATAAAGTGATTGCCTTAATAGATGGTACATATATTTATGCTAAAAAGGGTTTGGTTTGGTTTAGTATTGTTTAACGTCCTATCAAGAGCTATGGTCATTTAAGGACGACCTCACCTGGGTGCAAGATGCATGCGTGTAGTGTATGCGTGTGTGTTTTGGAAGGCTGCGATTTGTTCGTGTTAGTCTCCTTGTGATTGTGAAAAACTGATGCCGACTATATAGTGCTACCTCACTGAAACATACTGCCGAAGACACCATGCAGGACACCCAAACCGGTCACATTATACTAGCAACGGTGGCCAAAAGGAGCGTAATTATCTTAAATGCATGAGCATGGCTAAATTTTGGACACAGAAGGGTTATTCTCCGGAAGCAAAAATTGATGCAAGCATTACAATAAACATGATAGACAACCTCACATGACTGGAGCAAGATGACAATGTAGTCGTTGATCGTGGTTTTAGAGATGTCCTGCCCATGTTAGAGGCATCTGGGATTAATACCAGTATGCCCTTATATCCTAAGCCTTGTCAGAGCCAACAAGCTGATCTACAGGCTAACATTGACAGAACAGTATGACTAAATCCCGATTAATTGTAGTCTTATCATGGCCGTCTTAAGTATTGGGTATTTTTTAGAATTCAAATAATATCAAATTGCTTCATTCATATAATTGAGGAAGTGCTTAAGATTGTGACTGCATGTTTTAATTGGATACGGGGACCAATTTATCACTGATCACCGGAAACTGACAAACAAGACAGAGAACTCGCACACCAAATGAACTTTCTACTTGCAAAAACAAACTGTTTGGCTCAGAAGGTAACAAAAACATCTACCAAGAGAGCAAAGACAGAATTCGTAAAGATTATAAAATATGGATGAATCAGCACTCTCAAGACCTCATCCGTTGTCAGATTTGTTCCAGACACAAAAACCAGATAATGTTTGGATTCAGTACAGCACGACACCAAATGATAATAATCCAATAACAGATTACTACTGCCAATGCCCAGTAGGTCAAAGAGCTATGAGAATGTGTGTTCATACACCAAGTAAACTTTATTATCTTGGCTATCATAGCAATCTTCATAATCCAAAACAGTTGCACCCAAGGGCTAAGAAGTTCCGAAAAAGCTTACATTTAGGTTTTTTCTTGTGAATCTAAAATCACCAATTTGAAAACAAACTCAAAGCTTCGCATCATTTTTGTCTTCTTCCTTTTTTCCAAATCTGCCATTCGAACACATTTCCTGATCTTGCATCTTGCAAAACATTATCTGTAAATGTCATCAGCTGTTAATACGGAGTCTAACTCTAAAATATATAAAACAACGTAACAAACAAATACACAATATCTGAATTCCATTGATATTGCAAGAATGTTGTCTGGGATTCTGACAACTGGCTATGCAGTAGAATGAATGTTTTGGTGGCAATCTTGAAACGAAATAAACCAACAAATCTGTTTCAAACGTCTATTCTGTTGATTTAATATTCATTCCATCTAAACTGGAACAAATATTTTCTTCTTTTCGGGCAATTTTCAGTCATAATGATTAGACTATGCACATAGCCATGAATTCTGATGTATAGACCATATGGTCATTTGATCCCTTCTTTGAATATGTTCCACCACATATTTTGGATTGATATTTTTCGCACTGGTAGTTCAAGACATAGTCCTTCTATGATCAAAATAATTTTGGTATAAAAAAGTTATAACATACTTTTATTCTCGGATGAACACATTTTTGTCTGGGAAAATAGCATTGCTTGAGATGGCTTTTGGCTATTGATTTGTCTGTAAATATCTGATAACTAACCATAGCAATTTTACATGTATACTGTAGCATATGATCCCTGGTATTGGTTGCATAATAAAGTATCTTTCAATGCATTGTTAGTTTGACAACATTCGTCTTTCGGGAAAAAACTATGACTTTCAGTTTTATGCTTCTACGAAAAACGAACCAAGTGCTCATTTGAATTTTAGTGGGTGTTGTTGTTGTGATAAAATTGAAATCAAAGGAGGGGCCATTTTGATCCCCCCCCCCCCCCCCCAACTCCCTTTAGAAAATAAGTGTATTGTAAAACTATTTTATATGTCAATCTTTTGTTGTTGCAGGGTATAGGAGACAGTGCCCAGGGTTTCGTTAATTTTGTAGTGTACTGCTGTATGACTGACGGAGTTCGGCGGAGGATTTTTAGATCGTGTACGTGTTGTAAGCAGAGGGGCGGAGAGAGTTCCGGATCCCCACCCACTATATCGCTGGCCACGTCACATAAAATTACACATCTGCAGGCTCCGACCTATAACCAACACGCGAAATCTGAAAAGATTGCACCATACGTCTTTATGCGGTCAGCTGTTGACATCACGGCACACACAACAGTGATGGAGACGGCCATCCATGATGCGCAAGTAATGCCACTCGGCACACACGTCGTGGACGACCACCAATAGTACCGATCGTACCCACTTATTCCATCTTTGCGTATTGCAGAGTTATCTTCTCTGTGGAGCAGGTATTGATTGTTGCGTCATTGGTTTGTGTGAGAAAATTACGTCGTTTTCTCAAAAATTGATGACGTTACTCTCACAAACAAGTGACGTAACAATCAATACCTGCTCCCAAGAGAAGATAACTCTGCAATACGCAAAGACGGAATAGACATCCATCAGTAGTTACATTATCTATGCATGGAACAGTTAAACCTCCGGCTAATATCCTTGAAACATTAGGTGTTACGTACGCGTCCACCAATGATAACGTTCATCAACAGTGACCTCCATCCACAGTAACGTCAACGAAAATAGTTTAAAAACTTCCCAAGAGTCCGTATAAACTACGTTTTATCGCTGGTTCTGCTAGTCGCCCAGAGGCGTGGCACAGATTCTTAACCCTATATGGTCCGTATATATTTCAGATCAATTTAGGTATGTAATGCCCGAGCCATATATTAAAAACAAAACTAAAATCATGTATAATTTATGTTTAAAAGGTGATAAATGTCCACAGCATAATAATACGGCGACTAAAGAAAATGTTAGTGAGTTTTAAATCCTGCAAAGATAAAAGTGTATTTTTACAAATGTACAAGTATATTGCAGACCTATATTGACGTTTAATCGTGTCTAGTAAGGCATTCGTGGCCGGGCATATTTTATATAGACGTTTTATCATTGTATTGTAACATTTGTAATTATGTGTGTTAGACATGGAAATATTGATATTGATATGTGTTACGCCCCTGTAGACATCATCCAAACATCCTACATTTACATGCACTTCTATACTTTGTACAAAATGACCTTAAGTAGTAAATGAATTTTAACACCAGTAAATGTTCTATCATTAACGTATCCAAAAAAAGAAACATCATCAGATTTCAGAAAATGTAGATTCTAGTAAATATCTTGGTTTTACTTTCAGTTCAGACCTTACTTGGGGCAAACCCATTCAATCAGTAACCAATAAGAACTGGGCTTCATATACGTCGAAAAACACTTCATGTACTAGAAAAGTTAATCCACAGGCTCTTGTAAGACCAGTTTTAGAATGCCTCAACTTATTGGGACCCAGCTATGTCATCAACCACATACAACAATTAGACAATATACAACGCAGAGCAGCGAAATACACTTTTAATAAGCTAGATTGACAATAATTCATGAATGCTATACAGTGTTCAAGATCTCGCATAACGTCGTTAAAATTAATTCATCATCTTACTGGATATCAGGTGACAGACGAAAAAGGGGGGGGGGGGGGGGGGGGGGGGCACATAAAATAAACACAATATCTACCACATGAGGTCATGTACATATTTTTCGCTATTACAATGTACCACCCGAGTGTCAATAGCTACGCCGCGCGGCAGTGGCTATTGACACTCGGGGCATCTTTTCTGGAAAGCGGTTACCGGGCGTTAGGTCCCGGATTTACACCTTTGTAATTAGAAATTCACATAAATTGTATTCTGTAATGTTATGTACATAACAAAATAAAGCCAGCTTAGTAAAAAAAAAAAAATCATCGACGCATTGGTCGATTAAATGCAGTTCAATTAAAGGTTAATAGTATTAATGTTAATATTGCGACTAATAAATATTTTCGGACACCTTATGATGCTATTTGGTAACTCTTTAGCAGGTAATTCACGGACATCTGACTGAATAATTCGTTACTTACAAGCTGTATTCTGTATATCATCTAGGGACCATTCAAGTATTGCGTTGTTAACAAAAACGTGCACGTGGGTAAACGTACAGACACTAGTGTATTATATGAGGGAGACTCCCGATTTTGAGCCTCCCTCCCTTGGAAATTTCAACAAGTTGGCAAGTACGTGTATGTATGAAAAAAATGTATTAGTGATAAATCTGTGAAATGCACAACCAGACCGGATTCGAATTTGGGACCCTCCGAACTCTAAAACGGAAATTCTTCTAGCAATTGAGCTACCCAGTCACTGACGATTGACCGGCCAGTCCAGTTCTGCTACATCCTTCCCTCTGACCTCCGGACAGACATTCTACCAATTGAGCTATCTGGTTGATGTTGATCTACCCAGTCCAGTCTGCTACAGATCTTATGTATGATGAAGTTAGTGACTATTTCTCCTAGAGAGGAACACTCAATCAGCTGACATCTGACAAGATTGGAACAGACTTCTCTTCATGGCAAGGTCAATGGTTTTAGGTTCATCAAAAGGTAAACAGACATTATGACCCATTCACCCTCTCCTAACTTTTAAGCCCTTCCTCTTTAGTTTTTCTCCCACCAATTAGCCCCATTCCCATCAGCTGTACCTTGTTAGCCTTTAAAATGTAGGCCCTTTCCATTTGTTTGTATCATATTGCCTCCTAAACATGAATCCTCTACCTAATAGCCACATTCCCGTTATTGTTTTATTGTCGTCTATGAAACATAAGACGCATTCCCTTCAGACACACATGGTCGTATTCTTGAACTGTTTGAAGGGTCTTAAATCAATGATTTTCCTTTGTTCGTTTAAGATCGAATTATGACTGTGTTCACATCTTGCTCTAATATCTTATTAATGTTATTGAAACTCTTTATTTTCTTATCTTTCTTTATCGGGTGTGAGTGTGCTATACTATACTGCGAACATGGACGATTTCAGTAACATATTTAGGATGAAAATTGTGAAAACTGTGAAAAGTCAAGGTGTTGTCAGAAATCTAAAATGCTTGCATAAACCATAAAAATAGTATTTTCTTTTAAATTATTGAAGTAAAAAGTCTTCAAAATATAGCAGTTTTCAGATTACCTCTACACCTTATTTTTAAGTTAAATAATTCCATTTTTCACCAGTTTTTGCTGATTTAACGATTGATATATAAAAAAAATGTGATGACTGGCAATTTGTTTGAATTTCTCTTGATTGAAAGAAAATGTGTTTCCCTTCTTAAAACATCATTATATGTTAAATTTAAATAAAATCCTCGGTTACACTAGATCAAAACGAAATTTGAACGCGATTTAAACCTCACCACAGTAGATCCTTAAAGGAATATGTATAGTGTTTGAATACTGTTTAAGAAATGGACCGGATACTTGTGTCTTATATGCTTGCAACATAGATATATGTAAGATATATATAAAACAATTACAAATAGATGATAAATACCAAAGAGGAACTGTATACATACAAATGTAGAATATAGGGTATCCGTGGGCAGCACGATATCATTATGATGATGTGTATGAAATTATATATATATTGTCGAGAATTTGAGAAAAACGAAGAGCACAGATAAAAATATATATATGTATATTTACAGGCCCTTGCTTACAATAGTACAATGTCTTACGTTGATGCTGATAAACCAGACACAGTTAGAAAGATTTAGAAAACGTAGATTGTTATAACATGATCAAAAACTAGATATACGGTGATGTTTAAATATTGGATATACGTCTCTGTTTTTACATAGTCAGATAGTCAGATAAAAATATTTCATTATGATACGTTAGGCACAGTACTTCCCTGGTAACGTTCAAGAAAAAAACTAAAATGACTTTTTAACGAAAACAAAGAAAAAAATACCAAGTAGACCTGTAGGATCGACTGATAATTAGTAATCTGAATAGTGATGATAATTGTATGAGCGAGCTTTTCCGGTCTTTATCGACAAAACAGAATACATGTACGACTCTTTTCAAAAACGGCGCGCAAGCACCTGTTTTTCTTCTTTTGGTTATCGCCCTTGTCGTCAAGCTCTTCAATGTTTCGCTTTGGCATCATTGAAATGTTTTTCGTTAGAGTAACCCTTTATCGCAGATGCTAAGCGTCTGGTTGACTGCGAATATATGTAAACAATGTATGGGTAGCAAAATTGAATATTGTTGATCAAATGACTGAATTGAACAAACGTAAGTCAAAAACATTATGCAGAGGCTGTTGTAGCATAGCTGATATAGCTTAGGCTTACCATACACTAGTTGATATGGATGAGCTCGATCGAACACGGCAGCTTTTGGAGTTACTGAACATCGGCATCGTGAAATGCTTGGGTAAGTCAACATCAGGAAATGATCTAAAAAACGTATGTAACTAAAATTTCCGATATTTATAGCATGTATATAGCTTCTTAAAAGAGTATAACATTTAGTCTGCTTGGTGAAGATTTCTTTTAACCAGAATTTGAGAATAAATTTAGTTTTAGAAGCCACACGGTAACGTGTTACAACTGAGTACCAATGCAAGGGGAGTAACTGTACATGTTATATCATCTAAATTCATTGATTCCTTTGTGGATGTCATTGATATTGAGATACACCATTTCATAAATTAATGTGGTAGTGGATGAAACTATACACAATGCACAGTACGTACAGCTGTATGTCAAGTCGTTTCAAAATAAAGATTTTATCAAAAATGTCCATTGAAGAGCAATAATTAAAACTTATACATAGTTGTCAACCTTCCCTCATTAGGAGGGAGACTCATGTATTTTGACAAAAAATTACCAATCACCCTTGGAACTCTCTCATTGAAGTCCAAACTCACACAAACTCAAAATATACATCCTGTGGTCAAATGATCTCTGCAGGGTGTATGTAATGATCATAACAAGTGTGTCTGAAATTCTGAATGAATTGAATTCTTTTGGAGTTATTTTGGTACATAAAAAGGGTAAGATAAATTGAGCACTGCAGTGTCAGTCACACACTTTTTTCCCCTCATTGGATGTTTCAGAGGTTGACACCTATGCTTATATAAGGATTTAAAGCGATGTAAGTATCTACAGAGACTACCATTGCAAAAATACAGACGGTCCAAACTTTTAGAAGGAGATTAACACAAAAAAATGCTTAAGAATGTAATAAACAATATATCAACAAGTTACATGTAGTGGAAAAAAGGAGAGTTACAATTATTTTATACAGATGAAATACTGAAAAAGGCAATCATTCACATAAAACATTGTGGTTTGTGAGTACGAAAATATTTCATGTATACAGTTGCATACAACACAACCTATGAAATATTTCTGTGTGATGTTTCGATGACTTGTGTGATATCATTAAATATACAGTAACACATTCATCAGACATAGGAGAAACAAAAACCTCATGATCAAGATATTCATCTTCTGTTAGAAAATTATTTAATCCTGGAATCCTGATTTAGAGAATGAGCTATATAGGAGGCAACTATATTTTCAGCCAGGATCCAGAAATAATTTTATAATTTATTTGATAATTACCTTCTGGGATTTTGATTTTCTGATGTCACTCTCACTCGCTAGAATGTTTTAGGTATCTATATTTTATTCCTGCCACATCCCTGCAAGTAATGGTTTGTATGCAGAGCTTTCATTTGTTATATGATTGATTTATCCCACATCAGGAAAATTATAATCAAGAATTGGCAGATTGGCCTGTCAGAGGTAAGACAAATAATTATATCAATTTGTATTTACAGAAAAGAAATCTAACCTTGGTGTGTGTAAAGTTGAGTTAGAGCAGAGAGCACCTGCTGATAGACATAATGTGTTGATGTGGGAACAGGTAAGTGCTGGAACTATTCTCTTCCTGTAGGTCCCCGATATTAATAATAATAATAATGATAACATACAACATCTTAATAGCGCCATACATGATTTGTAAAATTACTTTTAAAGACAGGTATCACCTCTGCACATTTCTAGAAATAGATGATTTATGAAATTATTAATTGAGATCATAATTATTTATTTTTTAAACAGAATATTGGCTGCTTTTACTCTGCAGTAATTAAGTAGAGTTGTTTTGTGTTTCTAGAAATGCATGTACATGTGTAATATAAAATATTGAATAAAATGGGACTAATTTGAAAACAAGTTCGGAATACACAATTTTAAAGATGATGTTTCACCTTCATAACAGGTGACATTCAATTACATATTTACATTTAAAAAATTGCTACCAGCAGTCCTCTACTCAGGCATCATTTGAAAGGAAAAATTGAGAACTTACATCATATAAACTGATTATCAATCAATAATAAGTTAAATGATATCAAGTACTACTGTAGTTATAACTTATCAATTATGATTTATAGCCAATTAAACATCATTTGCTAAAATCACATTAAAAAAAACATTTTCTATATGACTGAAATAGTAGTTCTGACAAAGTGCAGGCATTTAAATCGGCATAAGATCTTTAAAATGAAATCTGCAAAGAACAAAAATCAGAAGTTTTCCTTACATATAAGATTGATGTTAACGACTCCTGAAATTAAGGTTTATAATAATTTTTGATTTTTTACATTTTCTGAACAAATTATCAAAGGTGGTTACCAAAGGAATCTTTTTAGTTGTAAAACTTGTACAGAAGAGTAACCTTTCTTTGTCCAATTACATGTAAGCTTGCTCAGACGTAGGGCTGCAACAATATATCATATTGTATCACAATACTTTCTTGTTTATCGTATCAAATTGTTTTGTTTGCCTGTATCGTGATACATTAAAAATACTTAAATTATCAATCAATTTCTATCAAACTCTAAAAAAGTGTACTTATTTTTATTGAATCCTTCAGTAAAGATATGGTCTACTGTGCAGTCATATCGAAAAAGTGCTAAAAATCATACAACAACATATTTTGATAGTATTTACTACTGAAGTATTAAAAAAAATCAATAAAAACCCTCTCTCAATCATCATGAAGTTGACTTTATTAGCAGAAATTTAAATTGTGTTGCGAATTGTATTGTAAGCATTGTACCGCGATATGTATCGTATCGTGACGTATGTATATAATTGCAGCCCTACTCATGATCAGAAGAGTAACCTTACTTTGTCTGACGTTACATGTAAGCTTGCTCAGAAGAGTAATCTTTCTTTGTTCAGTTAGATGTACACCTGCTAAGATTCAATAATCATATACATTGCATGTATTACAACTCAGTTAATTTTTTTATTGCAGAGAAATACATGCTTTTTGCCGGAAGATTTAAAAAGCTTTTTCTTAACATCTGATGGTTTTCAACTTTCATGGTGTGTTAAAATGGATAGTAAGTACTTTCATGGTGTGTTAAAATGGATAGTAAGTATAATGTGTTTGTTCATCTGGAATCGCAGTTTTAATGTAACACAGTTTTTGCAGAAGCTTTGCTAAAACTACATCCAAATTAATTTCTTAACAAATTATTATTTTGAGACCACTTTTGTAAACTATTTTATTCTCATAATTTTATGTGTTGGGATTTAGATTTATAACAACATACCTTAAGATACTTTGACAAAGACAATTCTGTATACAACAAAAAACTCTTTCATTATAAACTGTAATTGAACAGCACCCTTAAGCTAAACTATACACTGTTTCAATACATAGACAATTTTCGTATAATTTCTAAATTTATCGTACCATCTTTAACTAACATTTGTTTTGATGTGTAAGGATTTAACTTTTCCCTACCTTATTCATTATTGTAGATGGCCCCCAGCCATTAGGTAAGATGAGGATTAACCGTGTCAGTCAGCTGGTACGTATTGGTGGGACAGTTCAAACTAGTCAAGTCAACCCCTCCATAGCTGACCTGGAGGGAGACTCGGACCAGGAGGATGAAGTCTCTGGTAGTTATTCACATCATAACATGTCAGCCAAGAATAGTAGACTGGAATATTAAAGCTTTTCACTCCTTTGGGGCAAGATAGGAAAATCTCTATTCCTCAGTCATAATTTTAACTTGTCAAATATGAGGCTTGTTGAGCGTTTGAAAGTTTAACATTCTTACTACAATGATGGAGATTTGCCTGCAAATGGAATGCATACTTACCAACTCTCTCTATTTAGGAGACTCCCCATTTTTTACCCTTAAATTAAGTTTTTTCAACCAGTGAATTTGCTGAACTATTCCTATATTCTAAGATATAATGATTTCAACTGAAAGAAAAACCAAAAATATGTCATTTTAAAGCATCTATTGTCTCTAGGGGGTAAATACACATATTTACACATATTTTATTTATGTTTTGAAGTTTGAGCATACAGAATCTCTCCAATCGAAATTTCAAAAAGTTGACAAGTATGCAATTGGGTATGTTTTTTTTCTATTTTAGATAGAAATTGTTTTTGATAAAAAAAAGAATGTGTCCTGTTTGTAGGTTCTGACCCTTTTTCAATATCAGCTTATGATCCACAGTTTTCCATGTATTTTGAGTTCCAATGTGTATTTATTTTAGGGTAAACCTATATTTCAATGTCTGTTGAACAATATTGATAGTACCTTATCAATACATTATGTCTATAACTGTAGTGTTGGTGGAATCGTACTTAGTTCTTGAAAATGTCTTTTTTGTTTTTTGTCGTTTTATATTCTTCACTTTTTTTTAATTAATTAATTTTATTTATAATTTTATTTATGTTCTGTTTTGTTTTTGTTTTTTTTCCTTACAAACCATTATACTGCAAATACATATGAACAATACCATGTTATAATTACTCTTTATGTTTTGTCCCATCTGAAAAGGACTGGAGAAGCCAACATTTGACAACAGATGTAAAATCTACGAGTTGGATCCATGCGATGGATATGGCAAAGTTTGTCTAGTGTACCGGGAGAGTAAAGCAGGTATGTACCGCAGTTTGTCTTCACACTACAGAAAGGACAGCGTTAGGTTACTGTAACAGTATCTGGTATTTACATCACCCACAATTGATAATATCAATGTGATTTAATGCTCACAATCTTAATTACTGTTAACAATATTAAACTCATCACAAAGACATTGTACCTGTCAATATATATGTAATTGTTGATACTAATAAACTGATTAATTTGTTTGTATTAATTTAACATTTGTTTCAACTAATTGTGTACCATTTATGAAATGTGTATTTTATGAATTGAAAAGTGACATTCTTTTTTCACCTGATAATGATTTTGTGCCAGAATTATACTTAAACATCTTGATTTATCCCTATTATGTCCAATCTCTACCGTGAACTTGTATTTTATATAGATATATTATGTACTATGCATGTGCTCTGGTAGACTTAGTCACTGAAATACAATGCAAGGTTATCAACAGATTTTTATCTAAATTATTGTGTAAGTATAGTACATCCTGTATACAAATTTTGGGTCAAACTTTCCCTTGCTAATTCCACAGTAGATTTTGACTTAAATTGTGCCTTTCAATGAGAACTAATCAGAAAGAAGCAAAACAGTTTTTTAATTTTTAATGATTTTTAGTGTGATGTAATTTTGGTGAATATTTAAACATTCTGGATTGTCTGTGCTGGTATGTGGTGTAGGAGCCTATTTATACCCCATGGTTAAGTAGTGCACAACACTGTGGATATCAGAATTTCCTCTTTCAGCGTTAGGTATTTAAAATATTCTCTTTTAAATCGTAATAGCTTATGAGATCATTTTTGTTACAGTTAGGGGTTTTGGGTCAAACTTGTCATACCTTGTATTGAGAATTGTATTGAAATTGTTGCATTTGGTGCCTGACAATATAAACAACCTTGCTGTAAAGGTCAAAGTTCAACCCAGTATGCATTGATGGATTAAAAGGCTTAAAAATATTATTTCACATAATCATGAGTTGTGTTCTATTGAAAGTTGACGATTTGAGAGGTTATTGTTTATGTTCATTTAAATTGGCCCCGTTGTTTGGAAATGTTCCCAGATATAGGCTATCTTTTTAGCTGACTATATCAACCTACTGAAGAACTCTTTTAAGGATGTATAAAGTTCAACTTTTACTCCAGATTGTTCTAATATTGGCTTTTCTGTGTAATGTCATTTTTTTATGGTACAGAAAAAACTGAGTAGAATTTGCATGTTATTGTTGTAATTCTTTCTTCTTTTAAGAAAGCCAATCACTTGAAAGGTAGCTAAGCACCAAATCAAACTATGCATGTTCTGTTTTATTAGAAACCAAAACAACTACATTTTGTATAAACTTTTCGTACATGCATATGAAGGTACGTAGAATATTTAAATTCTACCCCGTGGTGTAGTATTTTGGTCAAATCTGAGGTCTCTTCAGGTTGTGAATCAAACTCCTACTCCAGAGAGTAGAGTTTTCTTATCCTCCAAACTAACATAATGATTGACTCTTGTTCTCCCACTTCTAAGCCAGGTTTAGGGTAAAAAGTGACACTTCAAAATTCTATATTACATAAAAAATTCCCAAGAACATCAAATGAACAAGCTCTGTTAGCCTATGAAGAATAGTATTTTCTCTTACCCTGGACAGGTGTATCCACAATTTTACTGGTGTGAAATATCGTTTTCTCTTACCCTGGACAGGTGTATCCACACTTTTACTGTTGTGAGATTTCCTTGTCTCACCCTAGGGTTGAGACGGGGGGATTCCCCTATTCATAACAATGGCATGACGTCACCTCAACAATACAATGACGTCACGTCAACAATCCGTCAACGTCACATCAATCCTGAATTTAGCATGTAACGTTATCATTACATTGTGCATATGATACACAATGGGAGAACAGGGTAAGAGAAACAGAATAATTCACCCCCTTGTGGGTAAGATAGGGGAATCTCAACCCCCAGGAAAAGATTCTTAGGTTGCCAAACATTCGGCAAAGCCTCATGTTTGGCAACTTAAGATTCTTCCCCCTCGGGTTAAGATTCTCCTATCTCACCCCAAAGGGGGTGAAAGATTCTATTAATCTCACCCTAGGGTTGAGACAAGGAGATTCTCCTATTCTTAACAATGGTATGACATCACGTCAACAATACAATGACGTCATGTCAACAATCCATCAACATCACCTCAACCCTGAATTTCGCCTGTAATGTTAACATAACATTATGCATATGATACACAATGGGTGAACAGGGTAAGAGAAAAAGAATCACTAACCCCCTTGAGGGTGAGATAGGGGAATCTCTACCCTCGGGGAGAGATTCTTAAGTTTCTAAACAGTTGGCAAAGCCTCATGTTTGACAACTTAAGAATCTTCCCCCTCGGGTTGAGATTCACCTATCTCACCCCTAAGGGAATGAGAGATTCTATTAATCTTGCATGGATTACACATGGGACACATATGTCTTGCGTATTAAAGTATGTAGAAGTGGGAGAAAAGATGTATGCAGTAAATAGTTGGGGAATGAGAATAAACTTAGGAATAAATGGTAAAACTTTGTAGAGTATAACAATAAAACACTATAAGTGGGTATTTATATTTTGTGACCTAACTTTTTGATTTCAGAAGAAGGAGATGTAGAAACTTATTTTGGTAACTACAGTCATTTTGTTGTTCAGTTTTAGTTTTTTTAGATAAAAAATCTAAAACAGTTTAACTTTTTTTTTTACTGAAGTTCTTTCTTCTCCTTGTGATAATCTACTTCATTTTACTTCATTGGTTCTCCTCATTTCAAGCTGCCCCTTTCTAATCTAATTCATTTAAGGTTATATCAGTACATCACTACATTGTATATCGTGGTGTTTATTTATTACAAAACCCTAATCTACAATCTACTTAACACTCAAACCATTTATTGGTTACATGGCCTAAACACATTTGTCTATCTGAAAAGTTTTTCTACTTATAGTACTTAGTGTAACCTCCTTTATACATCTGAATTTTCTGATAATAATTTTTTAAATGCTGGCTTTAATTCTTTCAAGTAATTATTGGTATTAAAAATAACTTAAGGGACAAGAAGGACCCAAGTGTATTGACAACACTTATAAAGTTATAGAGTAATTATAGAGTATAAACGTTTTATCTGGGTGGGAAGAAAAGATGGGAGAACCATCTCCATATGCATGTTAGTAGACTTGATAATAACTGATAGATTTAGATACAACCTACTTTTATACATAGAAAAAGTCACCGTAAATACGTTAATTTTAACATATAATAACATCCTCTTGTAGAGTAGATAACCATTTTAGTAGTTTTCCATAAACTACAGTGTTGCGCCAATTAAATTGATTTGACTAAAAATATGTGTCAAAATCCTCCCTTTTTTCTTATATTCTATACTTAAACAATGTTAATGGCTTATACTATACTTACTATAATTGGTAGACATTATTGGAACACTACAATATACAAACACCATATTTAAATCCAGCAGTGAGCTAGGATTAGGACACTTTATATAGAAAATGACCTTTAAGATATTCTATAATCTTAAAATGTGTACATTGTATATTCAAACTTGTACATAGTGATCATAGTTTAATGGTTATTTTTGGTTATATTACATTACTTTTTGAAAATGTCCCCTGTTTTACTTTGAACCAACTATTCCTGTACTTTATATATGCATGTCCCACAACCTCATAATCATATCATAATGTCCAACAACCCCACATCATATTGTCCTACAACCCATTGTATAATGTCCCACACCCCTACATCATATTGTCCCACAACCCCATAATCATAATATCCAACACCCCCGAACCATAATATTCCACATTCCTACATCATATTGTCCAAATCCCAAATCATAATGTCCAACATCCCCATATCAAAATGTCCACCATCCCCACATCATAATGTCCCACAACCCCAAATCATAATGTCCACCATCCCCACATCATAATGTCCCACAACCCCAAATCATAATGTCCACCATCCCCACATCATAATGTCCCACAACCCCAAATCATAATGTCCACCATCCCCACATCATAATGTCCCACAACCCCAAATCATAATGTCCACCATCCCCACATCATAATGTCCCACAACCCCAAATCATAATGTCCACCATCCCCACATCATAATGTCCCACAACCCCAAATCATAATGTCCACCATCCCCACATCATAATGTCCCACAACCCCAAATCATAATGTCCACCATCCCCACATCATAATGTCCCACAACCCCAAATCATAATGTCCACCATCCCCACATCATAATGTCCCACAACCCCAAATCATAATGCCACCATTATTTTTTATTAATTGCATGTCTCTGTCTGTGTCAGCACATCCCCCTAATGTCTACTAATGTTGATGTCTCTTACCAGGTTTGACTTATTTTGACCCTGTGGATATATTTGATGGAAAGCACACCTCTGATTTGCTCAGATTTGGTATGATCTAACGTTTTAACCTATGGAACGCCTGTAGAATGGGCAAGCAGCTACTAACATGTAGTTCTATACATCCCTACCAAACAATTGTAACCCATCTCCCCTACCTTATTGTACTTCATATTGTACTTGGTTTACCTGTATAACTTATACTTTACATTTTTTTTCATGAATTTTATACTCTAATTTCATTACACTAACCCAGTTAGCCAGTTATGATAACACATTCTACTGTTATTGCAATCTTTTCAATATGTATATGTCGAAAATATACACGTTACAAGTATAAACTTATTCTAAACGAAAGAATGTATTATATGATATATCCTGTGATATGAAAAACACCACTTATCTATAAAGTGAAGTTGACTGTCAGTTCACGACTCAATTATAGGAATAGTCCACAGCAGGGAGCGAGGGTATTTTCCCAGAATAAAGGGTAAACTATTTGCTATGTATGTAGTACATGTAGGAGTGCGTAAACTTTGAAAAAAAGGTATGCATAGTATTCTTACGGAAAAAAGTAATGCTATTTTTGTTGCCTTATAACCTCACTTTTGTTGACCAAATTCAGTTTAATTCGGTAGTACAATTTATATACTATTTGTTATGAATTTGTGTAGGACCCAAATACAGAACCTTACCGAACGCTTTTATCAAAATTGCCAAAATTCAAGAATCTGCGGCATACCCACCTTTGATAAACTTGAAAACCATTCCAAATTGAAGTCCTGGTCTGTACATATGCAGCAAACATCAATTTAGTCGAAAACCAGTGAACACCTATAGACCACGGATGTCTGAAATTGAGAGAAGTCGGGCTTTTGCTTTAGCTTCGAAAGGTCAATTACAAACGTCGCGTCGCCCAGCGGTTTGGTGTTTATGAAGCCTCAGGACGATGGACGATTAAATTAACAGACCGCTCCAGAAGTTGGCCTCCATTCGTAATGTCGCGATGTAAAGACAGAGCGATACGTCTTTCTCGCCCTCGGAACCATTTTCAAACGGCAACGGAAACGACAAACAATGTCATTGGTAATCGTGTTCACCGAGTGTGTCCGAGAACGTTCATCAATCAGTTGCACGATTTCAACTTAAAGCCAGACGTAAATAAATCGTCTTTACAGTGGTCCGCAACTTAATCAAAGGTTTTACGCCTTTCCGGTCCGATGACCGCTGACGTGTCTGCCGACCTTGCAGCAAATGCATGCGTTAAGGAAAAATACAGATTTGAAGGAGGGTCTGTTATGGTTTGGGAGCAATTCTAATTGATTTTAAACCCCATTAATTGTCATCGAGGACAATCTCACAGTATTTAGACACCGGACCCAGGTCGTACAGCCCGACGTCACTTCCCGTATTCGTCAGCAGAATCTAACCTAATACACGTAGGACAATGCCAGGCCACACATTGCAAGGGTGTGTCATGCTTTCTAGTCCAAAACAATGACCAAGTGCTTGATTGGACACCGGGACGTCATTCTTGACACCGCCGCTTTTGTTACAGTATCATTTTTTCTTATAAATTAGTCATACATATGTAAAGGATCCATTGAACTGTTAAACATAACTCTAATTTAACAAATTCTATAATCTCTGCGAAATTTACCGCGAAAATGCGTTACTTTTTCCATCAGTACTGATACTAAAAGTATTGAAGATATTAGTAGTTGAGTGTTAGTTGAACACTAAAATATCCTGTCCATGTCAGTCTATCCCTGTTAATAAAACTTCCTTTTTCACTACTGATAAAGATGCTCTCTACTTACTTTCCTATGGAACGTTCAATCAGGGGTCAGCTGTCCACTTCCAAACAATGCTTTCGTATTGAGCATTCGATTAGAAATAAACTGTTTTCTCACATGTAGCGTTTTCCTCCTTAACATTCTACTAGCGATCGACTGTTTGCTTTCGATCTGTGCTTCAATTTCCTATGGATCTTTCAACAAATTGTCAACTGTATTGGGTAATTGGTAAAGGAGCACTACCTCATT
Source organism: Mizuhopecten yessoensis (assembly GCF_002113885.1). NCBI lineage: Eukaryota > Metazoa > Mollusca > Bivalvia > Pectinida > Pectinidae > Mizuhopecten > Mizuhopecten yessoensis. The sequence continues at coordinate 4,549,787 of NW_018404492.1, forward strand.
TGCATTAGAAATCCAACTTGATTTCTATCGAACGCACTCTGGGTGTAAGTTCATTTACATGCATATAGTGCTTCTTAATTTTTCCTCAACTAGTCGTGAACTGACAGTCAGTCCAGTAATCGAGTTTAATCTCCATGTTTTTCGCGTTTTAAGGATCAGGATACTGCTTTGCTAGGTTTCAATGTTAATAGTTGTTCATATCGATTTTTAATAATTCCACAAACTATTATTGAGAGATGATGACTTATTTGTAATTAAAACACACAGATTCAAACAAATAAGACTATGACAACCCAATTCTGAGTCATTTTACATTTTTTACTTATTGTTTCTCTGTTTAGTCTGTCTGGGTATCTATGCTTTGTTAACGTAGTCGTATATACATGTAACGTAGACCTATACACATGTAATTCACGAACGTTGACATTTCTACATTCTGATTTCTCTCGGATGACTAATACGAGGGCCCGTTCCCTCATCATAGTGATTAGAAAAAAAAATCGTGTCGAGTAATAAACTAAGTAAATTCACACTATCTCTTCCTGATATTGGTGTATATTGTTTCCGGTGAATCAATGGTGTTGTGATTTTAATTCGTCGATGCATGAATGGAGGACATCCTTACTCGGAGATGCTTCGAAGCGCATGTTTGTTTACTGTATTCAACAACCACACCCGAACTCCTTCTTTTCGTCACTTTTAGATGCTTTTTTATACATGTTGCACACGTATGAAAAAATGTATATCCTCACGTACGCGTACTGTAAACATGGTATTGTATTCGTTGATCACACGTATAAGGTTGTCATCACATGTCTAAATTTAGAAATACAAATCAGAAACAAATCTCTTAACAAAACATTTTAAAATAATTGTACATTTATTTACTCAGAGATATATATGAGATTCCATCAATTCATATTTGATGGTTACATGGAAATGCACATTTGTTCATGATTTAAATGTTAGAAAACCTGTTGCATATATTGCGTAGCGTTATTATATCATGTGCAACATACACAAGGTTGTGTATTGCCTAAAATGCATGACATAGTAATATCTAGCACATATTATGTATAGAAATTTTGCGTCCTCAGTATGGCTTTTAGATGTCCTTTTCGTTAAAATATCACAATGAGTTTCGTTGTAAACGTAAATTGTTTGTCTTTGAACTGTTATTCGTAAATTTCTTTTTTGTACGTTACCGTTTGTTATGTTGCTAAAACACTGTAATGTGTGAAGCGCTTAGTAGTATAGGTCTAGCATTGATTTAGTTGTACCATATCAAAATATTCCCCAAACATATTTGATGGTTACATGGATATGGCATATCAAAGTATGTATCATGTCATTTTTCAGTAGGCCTAATTCAGTTTACTTTTCCCTGTATAGCAGACACATATACCAGCCTTTCCCGTTTATGGATTATATTGATCAAAAATGATTCTTTACTCAAAGTGTCAGTGATTCAAAGACAGCAGCCCCCTATTGACCAACATATTTCTATCTATACTGAGGGGATTTAATGTTCGTCACCATGTTATTCTTTCCTGCAGTGTAGTTTGAGTGTCTGGCATAGTGAAATATGCTTGCATGTGCAATAGATCGATGGTGGCCTACACATTCTATTTAATTTAACATCACGACGGGTTCCATATAAAATACATTTCCGATTTATATTTGGTTTGAGTTTATGGTGTGTTCTTCCTGGTTTTTTTTCTGGTGGATTTTGTTTTGGTTACTGTTAAGTTTTTGTCGACCTTCATCTCCGATTTCGTCTTTGTGTGCTAAGGCTATTTTTGTTTATTTTTCACATCTGACATCCAATTTACTTTAACGTCATTTTGCGACTTTTATAAAAACAAATATTACGCTGAAGTTTGTACATCAGATCACAGTTTTATTAGACTTACTCTAGCTTCATATTTTGGTTGGATTTCTATGTCTCTCTCGTAAAACGGAGCAGAGCAGTATCCACCCCTCCCAACAACCCAGATACGCTGATGTTACTCCGTACCAATACATCTAAAATACTATTAACTGTCGTATGCATAGTGTACATTTGTAACTATAAAAAAGTAAGCACCATATCCTTATTGATCCTGTGATATGGACCATGTCGCTCGGCGTATCATTTCTTTCATATAGTAGATGTGAGTAAAATATCAAGGTACACATGCCGTGAAAGTCGTTCGTTAATTTGTAACAAAATGAAGCATGCACGCTTCTCTGTAAATCTTGTGCTATTGTACCAACCGCCAATCATAGAAATACATTTTAAAATAAATGTGATACCAATACACTTTTCAGACTTATCAAGACATGCAAGAAGAGTTCCACGATTTTCGTATACAAGACATCGGCGTTAGTTTATGGTCAATAGACCACAATGCAATGTCATGTTTCCAATGCTGCCACCGGAAGTTGTGTCTAAATAAGCACACAGTCACAATAGCATGTGTTGAAGCACACCCTTCCCTTTAAAGGAAATATTTTATAAATAATATATAATACAGTACAATATATATGCAATTATAATTTATTCAATTTATACATATTGTATCACAATTAAACAAATATGCAAACATGTTTTAAATACCTTTACGGTAATTTACATAATGACAAATGCAATTACTGTATGAATTTCTTGAACTTCTGCATGTGCATGTACATTAAATTTTGTATCACATGTTGAATCTACTTTTGAGACCTTAGATATATGCGCTCTTTATTAAACACATTATCCTTCCCTATAACTTTTATGCAACTACGCGACAATTCCGCACCCATAATGATGATAACAAAACTAATTTCAGTTTTATGTTTTCATTTCAAAAGCTATGGTAATTGTCTGATAAAACAAGTATCTGTCTTTTTCTAGAACTTCATTTTAAATGCATTTGCTTGTATATCTGCGTATCGTAAGGTGTGCCGCATTAATGACGCTCAGAACCAGAAACATAACGGCATACTGCTTTCAATCGATCATGTTGTACAATAACTAAACATCGATTTTCTAAAAAAAAAAAAAATCGAGTTTTTAAATAAATCAAATGAAGCACAAACTCACTGGCATTACACATGTATTACGTAAGTTTATTGTGCGTTATAATTTGGTATGCGACTATTGCACTTTGAACACCAAGCTAGATTGTCTTTGACGATGCTAGATACATGTAGAATGGTCTCGTTTCACCAAATGTTATGTCATCACCTACTGTTAATAGTTATGTTAATTTTAAATTTACCTAAATACCTTTTGTGTTTCTGTTATAAACGTGCAATACCAGTTTTAATATTTTGTTATGCGTAAATTCATTAACCTTCCATTTTTATTCGTTTGATTATGCATCGTATTAACATTGTAACACTGTTTATTTAATTTCATGACATTTTATCTGAAGTAGAATAAAACTATATATGACGTACTGGGTTTACTGTGAACTAATTGTATAACATATTGACTGTAGGTGGCAATGAACCAAAGATAGAGATTTGGTTCCTGGACAGAGCACTGAGGTGGCACTACCTCACCGACTCCTTTATAGCCTACTACCGATTGATGCTGATGCATTTAGGACTGCCCCAGTGGCAATATGCACTCACGGATATTGGACTTAGCCAACAAACACAGGTAGGTTATGGCTACTAGTCAACAACCAAATAGATAAAAGCTACTAGCCCACAAACACAGATAGGTTATGGCTTCTAGTCAACAAATGCATGTAGGTTATGGCTACTAGTCAACAAATAAGTAGGTAAAAGCTACAAGCCAACAAACACAGATAGGTTATGGCTTCTAGCCAACACACACAGGTAGGCAATGGCTACTAGTCAACAAACACAGGTAGGTTATGGCTACCAGTCAACAACCAAGTAGGTAAAAGCTACTAGCCAACAAACACAGATAGGTTATGGCTTCTAGCTAACAAACACAGGTATGCTATGGCTTCTAGTCAACAAACACAGGTAGGCTATGGCATCTAGTCAACAAATACAGGTAGGTTATGGCTACTAGTCAACGAACACAGGTAGGTTATGGCTACTAGTCAACAACCAAATAGGTAAAAAGCTACTAGCCAGCAAACACAGAAAGGTTAAAGCTATTAGTCAACAATCACAGGTAGGTTAATGGCTTATAGTCAACAAACAAGTAGATAGAAGCTACTAGTCAACAAACAAGTAGGTCAATGCTACTAGTTAACAAACACAGGTATGTGAAGCTACTATTCAACAAACACAGGTAGGTTATGACGATCAATCAACAAACAAGTAGGTTAAGGCTACTAGTCAACTAACACAGGTATATAAAAGCTATCAGTCAACAAACAAGTAGGTTAATGCTAATAGTTAACAAACACGGGTAGGTGAACAACAAACACATGAAGGTTATGGCTACTAGTCAACAAGGAAGTAGGTTAATGCTACTAGTCAACAAACACATGAAGGTTAATGCTACTAGTTAACAAACACAGGTATGTGAAGCTACTAGTCAACACACACAGGTAGGTTATGACGATCAATCAACAAACAAGTAGGTTAAGGCTACTAGTCAACTAACACAGGTATGTAAAAGCTATTAGTCAACAAACACAGATGGGTAAAAGCTGTTAGTCAACAAACACAGGAAGGTAAAAGCTACTAATCAACAGACACAGATAGGTAAAAGCTGTTAGTCAACAAACACAGGAAGGAAAAAGCTACTAATCAACAGACACAGATAGGTAAAAGCTATTAGTCAACAAACACAGGTAGGTAAATGCAACTAGTCAACACACACATATAGGCTATGGCTTATAGTCAACAAGCAAGTAGATAGAAGCTACTAGTCAACAAACAAGTAGGTCAATGCTACTAGTTAACAAACACAGGTATGTGAAGCTACTAGTCAACAATCACAGGTAGGTTATGGCGATCGGTCAACAATCAAATGGGTTAAGGCTACTAGTCAACAAACACAGGTAGGTAAAAACTACTAATCAACAATCACGGGTAGGTGAAGCTACTAGTCAACAAACACATGAAGGTTATGGCTACTAGTAAACAAGGCAGTAGGTTAATGCTACTAGTCAACAATCAAATGAAGGTTAATGCTGCTAGTAAACAACCACAGGTTAGACAATTCTACTAGTTAACAAACACAGGCATGTGAAGCTACTAGTCAACAATCACAGGTAGGTTATGGCGATCGGTCAACAATCAAATAAGTAAAAGCTACTAGTCAACAAACACAGGTAGGTTATGGCGATCGGTCAACAATCAAATAGGTTAAGGCTACTAGTCAACTAACACCGGTAGGTAAAAGCTACTAGTCAACAGACACAGATAGATAAAAGCTGTTAGTCAAAAAACCCAGGTAGGTTATGGCGATCGGTCAACAATCAAATAGGTTAAGGCTACTAGTCAACAAACACATGTAGGTAAAATCTACAAGTCAACAAACACAGATAGGTTATGGCTTCTAGTCAACAGACACATATAGGTTATGTCTACTTAAGTCAACAAAAAAGTAGATAAAAGTGACTAATCAACAAACACCGGTAGGTTAAAGCTATTAGTCAACAAACACAGGTAGGTAAATGCAACTAGTCAACACACACATATAGGCTATGGCTTATAGTCAACAAGCAAGTAGATAGAAGCTACTAGTCAACAAACAAGTAGGTCAATGCTACTAGTTAACAAACACAGGTATGTGAAGCTATTATTCAACAAACACAGGTAGGTTATGACGATCAATCAACAAACAAGTAGGTTAAGGCTACTAGTCAACTAACACAGGTATATAAAAGCTATTAGTCAACAAAAACAGGTTGGTAAAAGCTATCAATCAACAAACAAGTAGGTTAATGCTAATAGTAAACAAACACGGGTAGGTGAACAACAAACACATGAAGGTTATGGCTACTAGTCAACAAGGAAGTAGGTTAATGCTACTAGTCAACAATCACATGAAGGTTAATGTTGCTAGTTAACAAACACATGTTGGTAAATGCTACTAGTTAACAAACACAGGTATATGAAGCTACTAGTCAACACACACAGGTAGGTTATGACGATCAATCAACAAACAAATAGGTTAAGGCTACTAGTCAGCTTCCACAGGTATATAAAAGCTATTAGTCAACAAAAACAGGTTGGTAAAAGCTATCAATCAACAAACAAGTAGGTTAATGCTAATAGTTAACAAACACGGGTAGGTGAACAACAAACACATGAAGGTTATGGCTACTAGTCAACAAGGAAGTATGTTAATGCTACTAGTTAACAAACACAGGTATGTGAAGCTACTAGTCAACACACACAGGTAGGTTATGACGATCAATCAACAAAAAAATAGGTTAAGGCTACTAGTCAACTAACACAGGTATGTAAAAGCTATTAGTCAACAAACACAGATGGGTAAAAGCTGTTAGTCAACAAACACAGGTAGGTAAAAGCTACTAGTCAACAGACAGATAGGTAAAAGCTGTTAGTCAACAAACCCAGGTAGGTTATGGCGATCAGTCAACAATCAAATAGGTTAAGGCTACTAATCAACAAACACCGGTAGGTTAAAGCTATTAGACAACAATCACAGGTAGGTTTATGCAACTAGTCAACACACACATGTAGGTAAAATCTACGAGTCAACAAACACAGATGGGTAAAAGCTGTTAGTCGACAAACATAGGTAGGTTATGGCGATCGGTCAACAATCAAATAGGTTACAGGTAGGTTATGACGATCAATCAACGAACAAATAGGTTAAGGCTTCTAGTCAACTAACACCGGAAGGAAAAAGCTACTAGTCAAAAGACACAGATAGGTAAAGGCTGTTAGTCAACAATCACAGGTAGGTTTATGCAACTAGTCAACACACACATGTAGGTAAAATCTACGAGTCAACAAACACAGATACAAACACAGGTATGTGAAGCTACTATTCAACAAACACAGGTAGGTTAAAGCTATTAGTCAACAATCACAGGTAGGTTAATGCAACTAGTCAACACACACAGGTAGGTTAAGACGATCAATCAACAAACAAGTCGGCTACTTGTCAACTAACACAGGCATGTAAAAGCTATTAGTCAACAAAAACAGGTTGGTAAAAGCGAGCAGTCAACAAACAAGTAGATCAACGCTACTAGTTAACAAACACGGGTAGGTGAAGCTACCAGTCAACAAACAAGTAGATAGAACCTACTAGTCAACAAACAAGTAGGGCAATGCTACTAGTGAACAAACACAGGGATGTGAAGCTACTATTCAACAGACACAGGTAGGTAAAAACTACTAATCAACAATCATGGGTAGTCAACAAACACATGAAGATTATGGCTACTAGTCAACAGGGAAGTAGGTTAATGCTACTAGTAAACAAACACAGGTAGGTTATGACGATCAAGCAACAAACAAGTAGGCTACTTGTCAACTAACACAGGTATGTAAAAGCTAATAGTCAACAAACACAGATGGGTAAAAGCTACTAGTCAGCAAACACAGGTAGGTTAAAGCTATTAGTCAACAAACACAGATACAAACACAGGTATGTGAAGCAACTAGTCAACAATCACAGGTAGGTTTATGCAACTAGTCAACACACACATGTAGGTAAAATCTACGAGTCAACAAACACAGATGGGTAAAAGCTGTTAGTCGACAAACATAGGTAGGTTATGGCGATCGGTCAACAAACAAATAGGTTAAGGCTACTAGACTACAAACACAGGTAGTTAAAATCTACAAGTCAACAAGTACAGATAGGTTAAATCAACCAGTCAACAAACGCAGTTAGGTAAAAGCTACTAGCCAACAAACGCAGATAGGTAAAAGCTGTTAATCAACAAACACAGGTAGGAAAAAGCTACTAGTCAACAGACACAGATTGATAAAAGCTGTTAGTCAACAAACCCTGGTAGGTTATGGCGATCGGTCAACAAACAAATAGGTTAAGGCTTCTAGTCAACTAACACCGGGAGGTAAAAGCTACTAGCCAACAAACGCAGATAGGTAAAAGCTACTAGCCAACAAACGCAGATAGGTAAAAGCTACTAGCCAACAAACGCAGATAGGTAAAAGCTACTAGCCAACAAACACAGATAGGTAAAAGCTACTAGCCAACAAACGCAGATAGGTAAAAGCTACTAGCCAACAAACGCAGATAGGTAAAAGCTGTTAGACAACAAACCCAGGCAGGTTAAGGCGATCAGTCAACAATCAAAATCAACAGACACAGATAGGTAAAAGCTGTTAGACAACAAACCCAGGCAGGTTAAGGCGATCAGTCAACAATCAAAATCAACAGACACAGATAGGTAAAGGCTGTTAGTCAACAATCACAGGTAGGTTTATGCAACTAGTCAACACACACATGTAGGTAAAATCTACAAGGCAAAAAACATAGATGGGTAAAAGCTACTAGTCAGCAAACACAGGTAGGTTATGGCGATCAGTCAACAATCAAAATCAACAGACACAGATAGGTAAAGGCTGTTAGTCAACAATCACAGGTAGGTTAATGCAACTAGTCAACACACACATGTAGGTAAAATCTACAAGTCAACAAACAAAGATAGGTTATGGCTTCGAGTCAACAGACACATATAGGTTATAGCTACTTAAGTCAACAAAAAAGGAGATAAAAGTTACTAATCAACAAACACAGGGAGGCTATGGCTACTAGTCAACAGACAGTTAGGTAAAAGCTGTTAGACAACAAACCCAGGCAGGTTAAGGCGATCAGTCAACAATCAAAATCAACAGACACAGATAGGTAAAGGCTGTTAGTCAACAATCACAGGTAGGTTTATGCAACTAGTCAACACACACAGATAGGCTATGGCTTATAGTCAACGAACAAGTAGATAGAAGCTACTAGTCAACAACCACAGGTAGGTTATGGCTTCTAGTAGATAAAAGTTACTAATCAACAAACACCGGTAGGTTAAAGCTATTAGTCAACAAACACAGGTAGGTTATGACGATCAATCAACAAACAAGTAGGCTACTTGTCAACTAACACAGGTATGTAAAAGCTATTAGTCAACAAAAACAGGTTGGTAAAAGCTATCAGTCAACAAACAAGTAGGTTAATGCTACTAGTTAACAAACACGGGTAGGTGAACAACAAACCCATGAAGGTTATGGCTACTAGTCAACAAGGATGTAGGTTAATGCTACTAGTAAACAAACACAGGTTGGTAAATGCTACTAGTTAACAAACACAGGTAATTGAAGCTACTATTCAACACACACCGGTAGGTTATGACGATCAATCAACAAAAAATAGGTTAAGGCTACTAGTCAACTAACACAGGTAGGTAAACACTACTAGTCAACAATCACGGGTAGGTGAAGCTACTAGTCAACAAACACATGAAGTGTATGGCTACTAGTCAACAAGGAAGTAGGTTAAGGCTACAAGTCAACAGACACATGAAGTTTATTGCTACTAGTCAACAAGGAAGTAGGTTAATGCTACTAGTCAACAATCACATGAAGGTTAATGCTACTAGTGAACAAACACAGGTGTATGAAGCTACTAGTCAACACACACAGGTAGGTTATGACGATCAATCAACAAATAAGTAGGTTAAGGCTACTAGTCCACAAACACATGAAGGTTATGGCTCCAAGTCAACAAACACAGGCAGGTAAAAGCTACTAGTCCACAGACACAGATAGGTAAAGGCTGTTAGTCAACAATCACAGGGAGGTTATGGCGATCGGTCAAAAAACAACTAGGTTAAGGCTTCTAGTGAACAGCGACATGTAGGTAAAATCTACAAGGCAAAAAACACAGATGGGTAAAAGCTGTTAGTCGACAAACATAGGTAGGTTATTGCGATCGGTCAACAAACAAATAGGTGAAGGCTACTAGTCAGCAAACACATGAAGGTTATGGCAACAAGTCAACAAACACAGGCAGGGTATGGCTACTAGTCAACAAACATGAAGGTTAATGCTACTAGTAGCATTAACCTTCATGTTTGTTGACTAGTAGCCTTCACCTATTTGTTTGTTGACCGATCGCCATAACCTACCTGGGTTTTTTGACTAACAGCTTTTATCTATCTGTGTCTGTTGACTAGTAGCTTTTACCCATCTGTGTTTTTTGCCTTGTAGATTTTACCTACATGTCGCTGTTCACTAGAAGCCTTAACCTAGTTGTTTTTTGACCGATCGCCATAACCTACCTGTGATTGTTGATTAGTAGTTTTTACCTACCTGTGTTTGTTTACTAGCAGCATTAACCTTCATGTGATTGTTGACTAGTAGCCTTAACGTTGACTAACAGCTTTTACCCATCTGTGTTTGTTGACTAGTACCTTCACCTACATGTGTTTGTCGACTAGTAGCCTTAACCTACTAGTTTGTTGATTGATCGTCATAACCTACCTAGTAGCTTTTACCTACCTGGGTTTGTTGACTAGTAACTTAACCTACATGTGTTTGTTGACTATAAGCCATAGCCTATCTGTGTGTGTTGACTAGTTGCATTTACCTACCTGTGTTTGTTAACTAGCAGCATTAACCTTCATGTGAGTGTTGACTAGTAGCATTAACCTACTAGTCAACAAACACACGTAGGTGAAGTTACTAGTCAACAATCACAGGTAGGTAAAAGCTACTTGTCAACAGACACAGATAGGTAAAGGCTGTTAGTCAACAATCACAGGTAGGTGAAGCTACTAGTTAACAAACACATGAAGGTTAACTAGTAGCATTAACCTACTAGTCAACAAACACAGAAAGGTGAAGTTCCTAGACAACAAACTCAGGTAGGTAAAAGCTACTTGTCAACAGACACAGATAGGTAAAAGCTACTAGTTAACAAACACGAGTAGGTGAAGCTACTAGTCAACACACACATGTAGGTAAAATCTACAAGTCAAAAAACACAGATAGGTAAAAGCTACTAGTTAACAAACACGAGTAGGTGAAGCTACTAGTCAACAACCACATGAAGGTTATGGCTACAAATCAACAAACACAGGCAGGTAAAAGCTACTAGTCCACAGACACAGATAGGTAAAAGCTGTTAGTCAACGTTAAGGCTACTAGTCAACTAACACAGGTATATAAAAGCTATAAGTCAACAAACACAGGTTGGTAAGAAGCGAGCAGTCAACAAACAAGTAGGTTAATGCTACTAGTTAACAAACACGGGTAGGGGAAGCTACTAGTCAACAAACACATGAAGGTTATGGCTACAAGTCAACAAACACAGGCAGGTTATGGCTACTAGTCAACAAACACATGAAGGTTAATGCTGCTAGTTAACAAACACATGTTGGTAAATGCTACTAGTTAACAAACACAGGTATGTGAAGCTACTAGTCAACACACACAGGTAGGTTATGACGATCAGTCAACAAACAAAAAGGTTAAAGCTACTAGTCAACTAACACAGGAAGGTAAAAGCTACTAGTCAACAAACACAGATGGGTAAAAGCTGTTAATCGACAAACATAGTTAGGTTATTGCGATCGGTCAACAAACAAATAGGTTAAGGCTACTAGTCAACAAACACATGTAGGTGAAGCTACTAGTCAAGAAACACAGGTAGGTAAAAGCTACTAGTCAACAGACACAGATGGGTAAAAGCTGTTAATCGACAAACATGGTTAGGTTATTGCGATCGGTCAACAAACAAATAGGTTAAGGCTACTAGTAAACAAACACATGTAGGTGAAGCTACTAGTCAACAAACACAGGTAGGTAAAAACTACTAATCAACAATCACAGGTAGGTGAAGCTACTAGTCAACAAACACAGGTAGGTTATGGCTTCTAGTCAACAAACACAGGTAGGTAAAAACTACTAGTCAACACACACAGGAAGATTATGAGGATCAGTCAACAAACAAAAAGGTTAAGGCTACTAGTCAACTAACACAGGAAGGTAAAAGCTACTAGTCAACAAACACAGATGGGTAAAAGCTGTTAGTCGACAAACATAGGTAGGTTATGGCGATCGGTCAACAAACAAATAGGTTAAGGCTACTAGTCAACAAACACATGTAGGTGAAGTTACTAGTCAACAAACACAGGTAGGTAAAAGCTACTTGTCAACAGACACAGATAGGTAAAAGCTGTTAGTCAACAAACACAGGTAGGTTATGGCTTCTAGTCAACAAACACAGGTAGGTAAAATCTACAAGTCAACAAGTACAGATAGGTTAAATCAACCAGTCAACAAACGCAGATAGGTAAAAGCTACTAGTCAACAAACACAGATGGGTAAAAGCTGTTAGTCGACAAACATAGGTAGGTTATGGCGATCGGTCAACAATCAAATAGGTTAAGGCTACTAGTCAACAAACACATGTAGGTGAAGTTACTAGTCAACAAACACAGGTAGGTAAAAACTACTAATCAACAATCACAGGTAGGTGAATCTACTAGTCAACAAACACATGAAGGTTATGGCTACTAGTCAACAGGGAAGTAGGTTAATGCTACTAGTCAACAATCACATGAAGGTTAATGCTGCTATTAAACAAACACAGGTTGGAAAATGCTACTAGTTAACAAACACAGGTATGTGAAGCTACTAGTCAGCACACACAGGTAGGTTATGACGATCAATCAACAAATAAGTAGGTTAAGGCTACTAGTCAACTAACACAGGTATATAAAAGCTATTAGTCAACAAACACAGGTTGGTAAGAAGCAAGCAGTCAACAAACAAGTAGGTTAATGCTACTAGTTAACAAACACGGGTAGGTGAAGCTACTAGTCAACAAACACAGGTAGGTTATGGCTTCTAGTCAACAAACACAGGTAGGCTATTTCTACTAGTCAACACACACAGGAAGATTATGAGGATCAGTCAACAAACAAAAAGGTTAAGGCTACTATTCAACTAACACATGAAGGTAAAAGCTACTAGTCAACAAACACAGGAAGGTTATGGCTTCTAGTCAACAAACACAGGTAGGCTATTGCTACTAGTCAACATACACAGGAAGATTATGAGGATCAGTCAACAAACAAAAAGGTTAAGGCTACTAGTCAACTAACACAGGAAGGTAAAAGCTACTAGTCAACAAACACAGGTAGGTTATGGCTTCTAGTCAACAAACACAGGTAGGCTATTGCTACTAGTCAACACACACAGGAAGATTATGAGGATCAGTCAACAAACAAAAAGGTTAAGGCTACTATTCAACTAACACATGAAGGTAAAAGCTACTAGTCAACAAACACAGATGGGTAAAAGCTGTTAGTCGACAAACATAGGTAGGTTATGGCGATCGGTCAACAAACAAATAGGTTAAGGCTACTAGTCAACAAACACATGTAGGTGAAGTTACTAGTCAACAAACACATGAAGGTTATGGCTACTAGTCAACAAGGAAGTAGGTTAATGCTAATAGTCAACAAACACAGGTAGGTTATGGCTACTAGTCAACAAACAAGTAGGTTAATGCTACTAGTTACCAAACACAGGTATGTGAAGCTACTAGTCAACACACACAGGTAGGTTATGACGATCAATAAACAAACAAATAGGTTAAGGCTACTAGTCAACAAACACAGATAGGTAAAAGCTGTTAATCAACAAACACAGGTAGGTTATGGCGATCAGTCAACAATCAAATAGGTTAAGGCTACTAGTAAACAAACACAGGTAGGTAAAATCTACAAGTCAACAAATACAGATAGGTAAAAGCTGTAAGTCAACAAACACAGATAGGTTATGGCGATCAGTCAACAATCAAATAGGTTAAGGCTACTAGTCAACAAACACAGGTAGGTAAAATCTACAAGTCAACAAATACTGATAGGTAAAATCAACCAGTCAACAAACGCAGATAGGTAAAAGCTACTAGTCAACAAACACAGGTACGTTATGGCGATCGGTGAACAATCAAATAGGTTAAGGTTACTAGTCAACAAACACAGATAGTTAAAAAACTACCAGTCAACAAACACAGATAGGTAAACGCTACTAGTCAACAAACACAGGTAGTTAAAAAACTACCAGTCAACAAACACAGATAGGTTAACGCTACTAGTCAACAAACACAGGTAGGTTATGGCGATCGGTCAACAATCAAATAGGTTAAGGCTACTAGTCAACAAACACAGGTTGTTAAAAAACTACCAGTCAACAAACACAGATAGGTTAACGCTACTAGTCAACAAACACAGGTAGGTAAAAACTATCAGTCAACAAACGTAGGGAGGTTCATTCTACAAGTCAACAAACACAGGTAGGTAAATTTTACCAGTCAACAAACACAGATAGGTATTTTGCCACCAATAAATGCAACAAACAATATTTCGACCATGTACAGACAACTCCCGATGAGGTACAGAAATTATAACAGTCTGCTAATATTAAAAAATCAACAGGTACTGATGGATTGAGTAATTACATTCTTAAATATTGTGCAAAACACAGGTAGGTAAAATATACCAGTCAACAAACACAGATAGGTAAAAGCTATCAGTCAACAAACACAGGTAGGTAAAATCTTCCAGTCAACAAACACAGATAGGTAAAAGCTACTAGTCAAAAGTCAACAAACAGAGGTAAGTTAAAGCTACTAGTCAAAACACAGTTAAGTTAAGGCTACACAGAGTAACCAATGCTTTTATAGTTTGAAAATCCAGCAAAACCACTATGCTTTTGCTTTACAGAAATGCTAATTACACCTCTTTTATAAAGAGCAATACTTTTTAATATGATCACTGATAATGACTAAATTCCATTTGTTGATACATCAAGATCTTCTTTTCATTGATTTTATATAATCGGTAAAAAATGTCTATTAAATTTACCTATTTTGACCAATTCATTTTATACCGAATGAATTTAATGTTGTATCCTAGCTTTGATATATTTTGTAGCAATGGTTCAATGTTTTCGCCCAAGTCCGTCTTGAACTAGACAGGGAAATCCTGTGTGAAAGCTCAGAGGACACTAAGAGTCGAGCTCAGTCGTCGCAGCTTGACATCAACAAGGTGTTCAAAGGCAAGACAGACAAAAGGTAAACAACATTTAACCGAGATAAATTTTGTTATTCACTTTATCGGAGTTGTTTATTCACATTTAAAGATACTTTCACGCGATTAAACTTTTTTTGTTGATTTAAAAAATGAGTACAAAAAGGGTATTCTAATGTAAGAACTTCATTACCATTTCATACCCACAAGTTGCTACTTGGAGTTATCAGTGAAAACAATCTTACTTTTGTGCACACGAACATCAGCACGCTTTATATGTAGCGGTTCTCGTCAACCTTTAATCTTCGTGTTGCTAATGACTGAGGTCCTTTGATGTAATTTAATGGCCCACCATTGATTATATTGATCAGAGAAAGAATTTTTAACAGAACAAAATGTTTGTGCAGTTTTCATCTTTAAACAAGAATTGTTGAAAAAAAGAAATTGTTTGAAATGATGATAATACAATATGATGAGTATTGATATATTAAGATACTACACGTAATTATAAGAACGATCGGATTTATATATCATGAGCTTCTGAACATGGTTTCTTAAGTGTTTTTTAGACGGACATATTAAGGATGGTTCCTCATCACTTACGAGGATTAATTTCTTTATAATTTGATTTAATGTATGCAGACGAGATACTTTAATCAAACCGGTCATTTTCCCACTAAACTCATTAAAATAAAACCTATATCATGGCATTTTTTGGATAATTCTAACTATCTCACTGCTAAACTGTATCATTCGAATAATTTGCAAAAACAGAAATGTATGGTTAAGCTGAGTTATAAGATTCTTTTTCAGGAACGTTTTTTATGCTATCCGTGCCCTAATCACAATGTACCTATTCAACAATATTTGATCTTAAAAGTATATGTTTTTCTTTACCCGTTCTCCCTCCATTTCAAACGCTGATTTACTATCAGCGATATTTTATGTATTATATGATTTGATATTAAGCATCCACAGATTTCTCCGCTATTAAAAACTTCAAAATTAAACCAATTGAACCTGTGTATTTAAGAAACCAGTCATTATTTGTGAATATACCACGTTACAATTTGTATGTCGGGCCGAGAGGTAAATGAGTTGAATTCTAAAAAAGCAACATCTGAAATATTTGTTTGTGAGGTTTGCCAGATAAAATAAGGCGTTGTCAGTAACGTTTGTTATACTGGGGTTATACATATGTATGTGTATATATATGCAACAATATATCACCTATAACATTTGATCGAGTGTTTATTATACTTTGCTGAAAAGAATATAATCTTAACTACATAATGCAACTGTGTTGATGAAACGAAACTGCCTTTTTTTTCATTTGTAGGAAGGCGATGACATCTCAGACACAACAAAATCCTGGGAATATGAAAAAGAAGGCCCTCGTTCCATCAGCTAATAAGTACGTCACAAGTCTATCTAGGATTTACATTTCATGTTGCTTATTTTCAACTTCGATATATGAGGCCGTGTTGTAAATCTAATTCTAATCAGAAGTATTATAGGGAGCATACTCCATATGATTTAACATCAGCAACTTATGACTTGGACAGGAGCAGGAAATATAGGATATGGTGAGAGGGCTTGCCGAGCTGTCCTTGTTTACTCACCAAGGCCCAATATACACTGCAACTTAACAATTTTAACATTTATTATTGGTTAGTCTACCACGTGTAGATTTGTTTTGCTGTTTTAAATGTATTAAAGCATCGTGTTCATTTAACCTCACAAAACAAATCAAATATGGGAATTCTTGCTTCAAAGTAGAATGTTACAATTTTAAATAGAGCGAAATGGACAGACAGACAGACAGACATTCTTTATTTCCCCTTTTACAAGAGATTAAAATTGTTCCTTTTTTATTTATCTTGAGTTGATTATCTTCCATCAGTCAACATTTCATCGAAAAGTCTAATAGCCAAGTACGGCTGAATGAATTTTGATTACTTGGTTGAGGAGCATTAAGGATCAAAGGAGACACATTGTTTTACGTAAATGAGACTCCTTCATGCACCCATTCATTCTCCTACCCTCACCACTCATACATAGCAACCTAGGATAACTATGAAATGGTATAGCATTAGCGTTTCAATGCATTTGCTGTAGCATTCAAGTGAGGTGGCACGATGAAAGGCGCATGCTGTTGGTAGCAGTGTTAAAAAGCATTATACACCTCCACCATACACGTATGATTACACACACGTTAAGATATTGTCTACCTAGGCAATATAGGGATAGCACATGTGGTTAGCGCATGATATTGGGA
Source organism: Mizuhopecten yessoensis (assembly GCF_002113885.1). Classification (NCBI taxonomy): domain Eukaryota; kingdom Metazoa; phylum Mollusca; class Bivalvia; order Pectinida; family Pectinidae; genus Mizuhopecten; species Mizuhopecten yessoensis. The sequence continues at coordinate 4,567,007 of NW_018404492.1, forward strand.
ATCCATACAAATGATTGATACATTGGTTTTTTTGTTTTGTTTTAATTGTATATCTATGAACTGAACGGTGCCCTAGACTGGCTGTTCCTAGCTACATTGTAGATAGGAAGCTGTATCAGGTTTGGTGTTATATCATATATATCTTGTTTCGTTTCAGGACTCAATCTGTACCGGGGACCCGTGTCATGGCGTCCTCGTCGCAAATCTCCAACAAGGGATTAAAGTAACACGGGTAACATCATCAAGTTTCCAGTATCACGTTACACGCTGGTAACAGCAGGGAACCCGTAAGAACCTAAGGATTTTAGTGATTACCAGTTCCCGATGATTTAATAACTTAACTGTAGGACATAATGTTTGTACTCAGTAACCACAAAGTACAACGATTTTGTTAAATATAAAGTTAATATCGAATGCAATCTATTTTACGTTAAGTGTGTGTTTGTGAATCTTATAGGTTTTTGCAAAGCCTTAATTGCAATTATCATGGCAAAAGTGGATTCTGATTCTTATGTGAATATAGTGGTCTATCAGAATTGAATTGTCTGGCTGTATGTCTGAAACGTTTATAGCAAACTGTAACTGATTACTGATTTGATAGATGCGAATAGTTTGCGAGAAGTCATATAGATGGATATATATGTGAATGAACGTAAATGTATGTGTGCGTACAATTATATATACTTAATATCGTGTATTATGTAGGAGTAATTTCATGATTCATATTCATGGATAATGTGAAAAATAAATGAAAAAAGTAAACTTGCCAAATCTTCTCTCAATTTTTTCAAATCTTATGCTGTACTTTATATGCATGTTTCTCATGTCAACTAATAAATGATATGATACATTTCAAATTCGTGTACAACTGATGCTCATTTTGCTGTTAATCACACATTATTTAACTGAATCTGAAGGACCAGAGAGCTTACGCTACTGTTACATGTAAAGATTATAACGTGGCGCGGCGTCCACTGTATGGCAACCCATTCCTGTAAAAACTTACTCCTAAACAACTGCATTGATTTCAATCAAACGGATGCATCAATGGAACTATGGAAATTGTTTTGGATTTAAGCCATCAACAGATTTGTCTTCTTCTGAACGTTTTCGAAGACAAACTCTATGTGAATTTCAGGGATCGAAATAGTGCAAAGAAATAATTTTGAAAACCCTGACCCTGTGCAGGGCGGACCACATGGGTCGTCTTTTACGATCATTCAGTGGGAAACACCAGGTCTATTTCCCCCGAATCGTGATCCCCGGTTGGTCTGAGACATCACTGGCGCAAGTCGATCATTTGTTGTATAGATGATGTTTCAACCATTTGGCCCATAGAGACGGTCATAAAATAGGACACAATTTTGCTACAAACGTCCACCACTCATAAACATGCATTATAACGATATTCAGGGCCCAGATGCGATTGCCTATTGTGATCACGGTGTCTGATCACACTTTCGTTTCCGGCAAATATCCAAGATTTCACAAGTTTAACATTTTTGAATTTTTACATGGCGATACATTGTTACATAAATAAGTGGCATAGGGCTTTTAAAAAGCTCGTACGGTCAAGTTCAACGATACTAAAAATACAAGTGACATTGTCAAACTATATTGTTATGCCTATTTATGGTGGTACAGACTGTAAGTTGTGTATAATATTTAGCAGATTTTCTACATGAATGAAGCCATATGTAAATTACCGGGATCCTAAAATCTGAGACAGTCACTAGCCAGAGCAACTAATACAAATATAGAGCAGCTGGGATGATACACTTTCAAAACTGCTTTGTCCGGTTTGATCATACTTGATTCTACGTTAATAACGCCATATTTTCCGGATAATGAAATCCAAGATGACCAACAATCAAAATCTCAACTTTATTGCCACAAACACTCATAAAAGGCACAACGAGACGTCTTGATCCCTGGTTTATAGATTGAAAACGGTCGAGATTCAAAACTTGAAGTCTTCTTAAACGCCTTTGCTTGTTTTATGTATAAAGAGAGGAATATATCAATGATATGGACAATTTCCTTGGTCATAACATAGAAACAGTTGAAATCCCTACCCAATATGCATAAACAAACATAATCTGTTACTCAATCTGTTGAATTCTACTTTTAATCAAATATTTTGATTGCAGGATTATCCGAGTAAGAGAAATATGACTTGTGGACCTCATGTCTTTTTTCCTCGAGGCAATTCGGAGCTGTAATGAAAGGAATTGGGGACGAATTCCGATGAGTTATGTGTGATGGAAACTTATCTAATCATCGAACACAAACCTTATGTAGCAGGATTTGTAGCTAAAATTAATTGGTGTAAGTTCATTATGACTTGCTTATTAGCCCGTGAAACTGCAGAATCAAGCAATTAAAACAAATTGATTAAAATAAAAATGTACATAGCGGTAAGTCTTTTGATGATATTTTAGGGAGACTTTTATATTTATTTACACTGTATTACTTTTTTCCCTATAACATTTTTATTATTATACAATAGTATGGTAACAATGAGCTCTTCGACTGATTCATTTTTGGTAATTATTGGTTTGAATTAAAGGGTCAGAGTTAACCCTTGTCTAATTGAAGTAAAAAGGTCGATAGTGTACGAGATATTTCACAAATCCCACAAAGGAATATGTTGATGTTAACATCATAGTATGATTACATGTAGTTTAAAAAGTCAAAGCTCACACTTTATAAATTGTTAAGTAAAAGAGTTGTTTACAAGATATCGTTAATTTATTAACAAATCTTGTTAAAGGAGCAGACGTGAACGAAACTGTACCCCTACATGTAAAAGTTCTTAATCAACTCTAGTAATTTACCTCATGTCATACTCGTGCAATTTTGCTGATAAACGGCGGTTCTTTATTTATTGCTTTGCTAATAATGTCCAAATATATGGCGTCTACGTATTCCTCATCGTCAAGCGTTTCGGCCCAATGCTCCTATACTTCCAGTAAATTTGCTTTTTTACGATCTCCGTTATATTGCGAATAACTCGACAATTGCGTCATGGACCAATCTTTGTAGTAGCTTTCCTAGGAAAGTTGTCAGACTAATAGGTCTATAAGCTAGGAATTGACATTGTTTTTTCCGCTTTTAACAATTTCCGTTACGCTGCTTCTCTTATATCGTCCAGTATTTTATCATTGTCAATAAATTTGAATGTATAATACTCAAGAGTGATTAATTCATTTGTTTCAACAGTAAAATTTTGGAGGAAAATGTCGGGGTCCGTTGATATATTGCGATCGAGTTTGTCAATATCACACATATGTCAATATCATAACTGATCACAATGACACTGTTGTTGTCTTTGAATGTTAGAAAAACATCGGCCTCTACTGTTTTTTAGATTGCATTTACGAATTCAACTAAGATCTTAACAGAAGTTGTAAATTTTTAAACTGGTCGTCTCATTCTTTTGTGTTTGGTAATCGCTTTTCCTTAACTCGTACAGATAGGCGTCCGTCTGGCAGTGAATGTAATCCGTTTCCTCATTTTCAAACCAAAATTAATGTTCGATTCTTAGAATCTTATTCAAAACGTGTAGCTTACTGAACTTAATTATCCTTGCTGCTCTCTCGTATTGACTAATTGTTAAACTATGCTTACGTTCTGCTGAATAATTCTAAAAAGTCTGAATTCATCAATCAATGAAAATGAGTATTAAATGTATGGTAAGAAGAGGCAATAATCGCTGTCGCTGCGATTTTTCAAATCATTATTTTATAATTTCTATTTCTAGATATACAAGCTATGCCATGCCGGAAATAAGCATAGAACAGTGTACTACATGCGTCTGTGTTGTATTTATTACACAAATTCTCTCTGTATTCCATGTTAAAGTGTGTCTAAAGAGTTAAGTTCATTTATGATAACACTACATGTTAACATCGCGAGGAGCTCAAAATACTCTTAGCATCGCAAAACGATAAATCATAATTACATCAAAAGTGCCCTTAACGCTGTTGAGGTTTTGTGGAGAAATAAGCGATCGGGGACTGTCCCTGGCTCTATTGTAGATTGCTCGTGGATCTCTTACGACAACGATGAATCTGCTACAGAAATGTAACATGTTGAACGCCTTTTTTCGTATGTAATTCCGTATGAATGATGATTGTGATCATTCCCAAATGTTGTTTTAATAGTTCATTGGACGTCATACTTTTGACAATATCACTCTTATGGTTGTCAAACAAACTTCAAAAACGTTCATAAACAAAGACATATTAAGTCCTGGCTTCAGAATCTCAACATAATGATTGACAAATTGGCATGTTCACGCCTTCCTTACATGTACTTCGTTTTCAGTCAAAACTGTGGAACATTATAACTGTTATATTAATCCCGAGATCAGTTGGTCATGGCTTATGCTAGAAATCAATGACTTCGGCAACGTAAGTTGTAAGGTCTGCAGAAGTCTGCGTTCAATTATGTAATATTTTAAACTATTCACTAAACCAGGGTGCAATTACATATATTATAAACCAGAGCTGTTGGAGAACAGCATAGCTCGCCTATTGGTGACATATGTTGTAACAAATGTACAGTAAAACCTCGATACATTGCACGTCATTTCACTTGCCACATAACTTACCGCCAACACATTTTCAGGTTCCTTAATTATGTTTTTCTTAAGAATTCCTTTACGTTTCCCTAAATTTATTGCCAAACCCCTTTACATTGCCAACATTTCTTCAAACAAATGATCGTAATGTAACCAGGTTTTGCTGTAACTTAGCATATAAGAAGAGATGAACAGCCAACGTGAACTAGTCAACAGCGTATTGTTGGCGGTGACCGATCCAACACTGCACAAAAAACTTGCCCAAAACATTTAACCAAGTCCATTCAACAAGTTTTGACCCCTAAGATAATGAAAATATAATTCAGAACACTGCTTATACTCAATATATAATTCCAACCTTATAATAGACAACAGCCTGCATTGAAGGTGGTGATCCAACACTACACACACAAAAATTGCCTAAAAACTTTAACCTCAAGCTTACCCAAAATCTTTAACTAAGTCCAATTAAGCTGTTTTTGTCCCGTAAAATGAAAATATGGCCCATAATATTGCTAACATTCCATATAAATACTTCAACCTAATAATAGAAAATAGCTTATTGATAGCAAGTTCAAGTAATACAACATGATTGTAATTATTATGTAACGTGACGGGGAGGAGGGTTCCAGAATACAACATTTCACAGCAGAGTTCTATTTACAAGTTTATTTACACTTTATATACAACGTACAACATCACGGTCAGCATAGTCAATAACAACACCTGAGAGAATCCCCTAGCTAATTTACCTCAGCTAAGCTATACAGGAGACAGCCTAATCACGTCTGTCCTCCACTAGATCACTCCCCTTTCTCCCCGGACCCCACGCTGGTCTTCCCCAGCTATTACTCCTCCTAGGTGTACCTCAGAGGTCAGCCCTGTAGCAGTGACAGCTCCCATGACCTTAAAGGTCAACTCTTCGGCTCAGCTATGTGCCAGCCTGCCCGCTATCAGTATGGTCCCCCCTCCCGGTGTCAATTAAAGCCTGTACTAAATGCATGCCCCATCATCCTTATCAACCCATTACTCTAAACACAATATACACGATTAGGGATATACAAACACCAATTTATCACACTGCCCCCTCCTTGAAAAAGACATGTGACCCACATGTGTCCTGTCTGAAACTTATTCCAGTTTCCCCTTCCTAAGTACGGAGGCCCAGTGATACCTACGAATCTACAAACGTACAATTTTTACAAAAATGAACTGCTACACTATAATACAAAATATCTCAAAAATGTGAATCTACAATACTTAACATCTATGAACTACCACAAGTACTTAACCAATTCCCACTGTCTATCTTTCAGTCACTCTCTCGTATCACCAACACTTGTGTCCAGGTTAAATGTTCAAATATATCCATATCTGTCCGGAGGTCTACTTAACCTCTTACCACGTCCATCAGCGCATTCACTGTCATCATCTGTAATACTTCCATGCTCTGAGGCAAAGTCTCTGTCGTCAGGAAAATTGCTCTCCCCTAAGACTTTTTCCTGTGTAGTTAACCAGTTTTTATAGTCACCATGGTACGATTTCAAACGATTGAAATGTACAACGCGAGGTTTCGAACTCGGAGTCTTTTGTATACGGAAAACCAAGTCACTTAGGCAGTTCACGATAAGGTACGGACCATCCCAGTTGGATTGAAGTTTAGGACTTATCCCAACCCTCCGTTTTGGATCATGAAGCCACACCGCGTCCCCAGTTTTATATGACTTTGTGTTCGTCCTGTAATCATAGTGTCCCTTTTGTTTTTCTGACGAGTCTTTTATATTCTGTCTTGCCAAATCATGTGCACTGTCGAGGTACTTGACGAGTTTTGACACAAACTGAGGTACACTACCGTTATTGTCCGCTTCCCTCGGCAGGGTGCCGTAGATTAAATCCACAGGAAGACGAACCTCGCGTCCCAACATCATTTCGTTCGGTGAGAACTTTGTTGATGAATGCTCCGCACTACGGTAAGCCATAAGTGCCATGGGAAGAATCTCATCCCAGTCCAAATGCCAAAATGTTTTCAACGGTTCGATTGAATCTCTCAATCATTCCATCAGATTGAGGATGGAGAGCCGTCGTGCGCGTTTTCTCGATACCAAGAAGCCGACACATCTCCCGAAATAAGATTGATTCAAACTTGCGGCCTTGGTCGGAATGTATCAGCATAGGAACACCAAACCGGCAGATAAACTGTTCCACTAATGCTGTAGCCACAGTTTCCGCCTCTTGGTCCGGGATAGGGTAAGCCTCAATCCATTTTGTGAAATAGTCGCCAATGACCAAGACATATTTGTTTCCTCGGTCAGACACAGGTAGTGGTCCCATAATGTCCAAAGCATAATAAATTTTCATAGGGGCCCTTGGTGTTTTGTATGGTCGTTTCCTTGCTGAACATTGCTCACAACATCGACACCACTGCTTAACACTACTGCTTATCCCTGACCAATAGAACCTTTCTTTCACTCTAGACAGTCTTGTTTACACCAAGATGGCCAGCTGTAACGCATTGTGCAAATTTGTCAGCACATCCTCACGGTACTCTGACGGCACGATCAGCTGCCATGACACACGCTTCCCTGTGTCATCTTCCCACCTACGGTGCAACATTCCATCTCTAAGTTCAAGTCTCGTCCATTGGGACCAGAGTGTTTTCACTGCGGTGCTCTCCGTTGATACATCTTCCCACTTTGGCCGGTGCTGAGAGGTCTCCATGTATCTAATGATGGAGCCAATGTCTTTATCGTGTCTTTGTGCACGTGTCATCTCAGCCAGTGAGATTCCACCAATCCATGTAGTGGGTCTGCGTACTGGCTTCCGTACTGCATCACATCTCATATATTGCTTTAACACAGGTTTACCATACTTGTGATCAGCGTTATCACAAAATGAGCAGTCAGTACATGGCCTACGCGACAGACCATCTGCATTTTGGTGCTTAGACCCGCTTCTATGAATTATATCATAGTCATAGGTTCCTAGCGTCTCTATCCATCTAGCAAGCTGTCCTTCAATGTCCTTAAAATTTGTCAACCACCGTAAAGAGCCGTGATCGGTACGGATTGTGAAATGGCGTCCAAACAAATAACAATGGAAATGTTTGACGGAGCTTACTACAGCTAGCAGTTCCTTTCGCGTCACACAATATCTCCGTTCAGCCTTTGTGAGTGCACGACTATAGTACGCAATCACCTTTTCGTGACCTCCCTGTATCTGACTTAGGACAGCGCCTACAGCATCGTTACTGGCATCCGTGTCAAGGATGAACGCGGATCCAGAAGGGTCTGGATAGGCTAATATCGGACTCGTTGTCAATTTTGTTTTTAATGTAGCAAAGGCCTCAGCACACTTGTCAGTCCATGCAAATACACGGTCCTTCTCAGTCAATGCATTTAAAGGTCGAGCAATCTCGGCAAAACCTTTAATGAACTTTCTGTAGTATGAACATAGGCCCACAAAGCTTCGCACATCGCTGACGCACGTAGGTATAGGCCAGTCACGAACTGCCCGTGTCTTAGATGGTTCTGCACTGATTCCCTCCCCGGAGACTATATGACCCAGGTAGGTCACGCTTTTTTTGAAAAACTGACATTTGCTCGGACCGAGTTTTAATCCACCTGACTGTAACCGGTCAAACACACCTCCCAAACGTTCTAAGGTGGTGTTCACATCCCGACCAAACACAATCACGTCGTCAAGGTAAACTAAACACGTTTTCCATGAAAAACCCTCTAACACTTTTGACATCAGTCTTGCAACCGTAGCCGGAGCGTTGCAAAGTCCGAATGGCATGACCTTGAACTGGTACAATCCATTTTCCGTTGCAAACGCAGTTACCTCACTATCTTTTGGGTCCATTGCCACCTGCCAGTATCCAGGGTACAGAACCATTTCGCATTGACTAGCGCGTCCAACTTGTCATCGATTCGCGACATGGGAAAGAATTCTTTCTTTTTAATGTTATTGACCTTCCTATAGTCCACGCAAAATCGCATTGAGCCATCCTTCTTTTTGACTAAAACAATTGGCGACGCCCATGGGCTAGATGAAGGCTCAATCACGTCCTGATTGATCATACTGTCAACTTGATTGGCCGATTCCTCCCTTTGAGCAAAAGGTAAGCGCCTCGGACGCTGGCGAATAGGTGCACTGTTTTGAGTGTCAATGGTGTGTTTAACCATCGTTGTGTGGCCAAGGTCGCGTTTGTCTTTCGCGAACACGTTTTGATAACGTATCAGAAAATTTTGCAAGTCTCGTGTTTGTTCTTCATCGAGATTAGCGGAAGATTCACGATGCAGGTTCTCCAAATGTGAGTGAATAGACATCCTATCCCCTTCGTAAGACACACTTGTATCCGTTCCTTCTACCGCTATGGCCTCACAAGTTGCTGCTATTGTATTCTTATAAAGCTTAACGGGCGACGCGGACATGTTAATAACACAAATAGGCACGCGGTCGTCTGCCGTATTGACAACAGCTTTTGCGAGAAGTAACCCATATTTCTTAATGAGGTGGTCTGTTGGCACTAGCATGCCACATAAAGGAGCATTTGATTTGTCCAATACTGTTCCGGTCACCAGTTTCTGTTCCCCGGGTGAGATTACACTGGTTTCATTGACTGCAATACGACAACATCTCATGCCGCTCAGGGCTACCGTAGTGCACCTCTCACTCTGACCGTTCATTGCAAATGTATTGGTACCGACATCAACAATACAGCAGTGTGTTTTCATGAAATCAAATCCCAAAATGCCATCCAACGCAGGGTCAATTCTCGCTACATAACAGTTATGACACACATTTTGGCCAACTACACTTATGTCAAGTTTACCGGTACCCAAAATGTCAATCCCCTTGCCGTCTGCCATTTTCATTTGAAGCCTTGCTGGGGTCAATTTGTGTTTCTTGTCGTCAGGAATTTGTTCAAAGACAGATGTATTCAGGATGGTTACGTTAGAGCCTGTATCAATCAAAAAGTTTACAGGTTGCCCATTTACAGTACCTTTAAGATATATACCCTGGCCGTTTTCGGAAAACCTGGTTGTTCTTGGTCCAGTTGTGTTTCGCTCCTTTTCACCCCTTTTACAATCCCTTTTAAAATGTGATGGGCTACCACAACTCCAACATTTCCTTTGTCCATTAAAGGAGTTAACCTGGAATTGCTTCTGTGTCAGAGCTGATAACTCCTTTTTCAAAGCCAATATGTCACTTTCTAATTGTTCTGCTTTTGACTTTGTCTCTCGATCCTCATATCTATCCCCCTCCTTTGGCTGTACAGCTGTAACTGAATGAGATATTCGCCGGTCCCTTTGTTTTTCTGCTACACAAATTGCTTCCAACTCCACGGCTAGTTTTGTGGCCTCGGCCAAGGACTTTGGATGAGCTTGCTGAATACGGACACGCATATCAGATTCTGTCAATGCATCAATAAAATGATCACGACACAGAGTCTCAATAAGGTCAGATGGAGCTTTTGGATAAGCCTTCCTCCCTAAGCGCTTTACCTTTTGTGCTAATTCAGGGAGAGACTGGTCCCTCTTCCTCACTAAATTCTTAAGCTCGGCTCGAAATAGTTCCGTTTGATGCTCTGAACCAAATCGCTGACTTAACGCCTCTATCAAGTCCTTATAGTTCCTCCGTTTTCCTGGTTCTATATCAGCCAGTATACTCTGAGCACTATTTCTGAGGCTAGAGGCCAAAAACAATGCCCTTTCATCATCAGACCATTGATTGATATCTGTCACCATGTCAAATTGGACAAAGTAGTCCTCCCATGGTTCTTTGCCGTCACAATTAGCAGGTTTTATCAACGGTTTTGTAACCACTTGCTTTGGTATTGGTTTGATTGCGCTTATATTCCTCTGGCTGATATCATTCCTCAAACTTTCACATTCCATCCTTAATTGTTTTATTTCTTCATTAACCGATGGTGATGGTGTCGATGAGAGTGTACCAATACCGGTGTCTCGTTGTATCTAAACCTCCTTCAGCCATTGTTTATACACAATATCACCGGTCAATTAATCCCGACGCTGCCACCAAATTGTAACGTGACGGGGAGGAGGGTTCCAGAATACAACATTTCACAGCAGAGTTCTATTTACAAGTTTATTTACACTTTATATACAACGTACAACATCACGGTCAGCATAGTCAATAAAAAAACCTGAGAGAATCCCCTAGCTAATTTACCTCAGCTAAGCTATACAGGAGACAGCCTAATCACGTCTGTCCTCCACTAGATCACTCCCCTTTCTCCCCGGACCCCACGCTGGTCTCCCCCATCTATTACTCCTAGGTGTACCTCAGAGGTCAGCCCTGTAGCAGTGACAGCTCCCATGACCTTAAAGGTCAACTCTCCGGCTCAGCCATGTGCCAGCCTGCCCGCTATCAGTATGGTCCCCCCTCCCGGTGTCAATTAAAGCCTGTACTAAATGCATGCCCCATCATCCTTATCAACCCATTACTCTAAACACAATATACACGATTAGGGATATACAAACACCAATTTATCACAATTATATATTTTTTTATTCAGTTTAAGTGTCAAAAGACAGGAATGAAACAGTCACTCCATAAGAGTCGAATAACTTCGTATGCTTATTTAATGGCTCTTCGACAACTTAAGTCGTTTTAGGCAAAGATACAGTTAATATTAACGTTAACAAAACGAAATACATCAAGCTTAAACTAAGATGTTAAAACGTAAAAGGATGCAATAAGATATCAATGTCTTTTTGGTTAGTTACTTGCTTAGCGGTAAAGCAACTGTAAGGTCATATCAGGCCATGCCAGACGACAATGATAAGGGACATTTAAACAACTTAATACATTGGCTGTTTGGTTTATTGAGTTTGGCATTTTATTAACAGTCAAGGTCATTTAAGGATGTGCCTACTTGTATTATTGATAAGTGTGTGTTTGAGGCGGTACGTCGGTGTATTCGTCTACTTGCGATAACGCAGATTTGATGCCGACCTCAAAGTGCCATTACATTGATATACCTTGCAAAAAGCAATTAAATGATTTAAGGGCTTAATTCGCAATAGATACATGTAACTACAAAGCGAAATGGTCAGATATTAGTATATTCCCAAACCTCTAGTATAGACTAATTTCAAGTAAGTATAAAAAATTGAATTGAATGTACAGAAAAATATTTCAATAATAAGCCTAGCTTTTCCCTCGAAACTGTCTAAAATCGGTACTGTATACTCTATCAGTACAGTATATGTGAGTGTCAAAAGGGTTTATCCTCTTGCCAGAATAGGAAAGGATATGTATGACCTACGGAAAGTAGTTTGAGGACGACCTCCGCTCTTCGATTATATCTGATAGCGATTTTCAAACATACAAGGGATTGAATTTCACAAAGCTTATACCTAATAACATCAGAACGTCTTCGAGTCTATACACCTTTCTAGATCAGGTTTAAAATTAGGACGGAATATTTTGTTATATGATTTAATTTTGAGCGCTGCGTATGCAGTTTTTCAGCCGAGGCGTTTCCATGGATTTCAACATGACATCCATCGAAAAATATCAACCACAAACGAAATGGTAAAATGACATGTTATAACAATTTTGGGAACGCACAAGGTTACAAGATGTGCGCACGATGTGTGCACATTTGTGCTCACGATGAACGTTGTGCGATAACAATCGTGGTTGGTGTAAATTGAGGAATGGCTTAACACTATGGACAGTTTCGTGTTTAAACATATAAATGTTTAGATTTATAGTATGTTTCTATATTCTAGCTTCATATATAATTTAGAAATGGTGTTTTTCGGTGTTTTTTAAACGACCTTAATCGACACATATAAAGTTATAACAGTCTCGTATACTTAGTTATCTATTTTTCAAGACGGAGTTTGTTAGTTGTCGCCTGAAGAAAAACTGGCTACGATTATTCAAACCCTACCTAGTGTCTTGTCGTAGCAATTACAGTACTGAACCGAATTATTGCAATTATCGCCGTAAGTGTAGTTATGGCAAGGTACCAAAAGAGCACAGACACGTTTCTTTTTTACATGTTAGTATAGGACAAATGTGGAGCCTAAGCTTCCTTAGTGTTTACAAATTCTTCTTATAATGTGATGACAGTAAACGTATTACTGCGGAACGGCCTCCAAATAACCAATGTTATGATATCTATTATTAGAACACAAGGTGTTATCAGTATTTCTACATGACACCATCGTCCGCATTGGTGTTACCGGATGTCAACACTCCATGTAAAGCATTTAGCCTCTAATATCGCCTTCCTCTGTATTCTATTGCTTCCACGATTGCCGAGATTTTCTAGAACACTGGACGATTAAAAGAAAATATATTTCTCCTCGATCAGGATATATTATACAGCCAATAAAACTACAGACAGTAAATCTGCCGTTATTTCAAGGGAAATTCGCGTGAAGTTTTCATGTGGACACATTTTTCATATACATTACAGATTTTAAAATCTGCTTGTCTTCTTATGGTCTGATAAATCATCTTCACTATCCGATTGAGTTTCTTTTATGCATGTACATCTGTATCATCATTACAAATCTTATACATGTACAGCGGGTTTAATATTTGAGATCTGTTCATCCTGGAAGACTGCTACACCATTGACATATTTAGTTGTTAAAGTGTTGCATCAAAGCATTAAGAGAAACAAGTGTTTTTTGCTTAAACAGTAAAAAAATATTTCACATCTACAACATGTTATTTGGTTTCAGCGTCTTTTAATGTCGCTGTCGCACATTCGTTATGATTCTCAATTGACCATTTATTTCTGATTTGCTGTATGTCGTGCCTAGCAGTAAAGCGGAGACTATGGTTATGTAAAGTGATACTTCGTGTATGACAATGTTTCTACCAATCGTATTCAATAATTCATGAAAATGTTTTTAAAGTGTTATTTTATGGTACATATTCAACTAGCCTGGTAGAACATAAATGTATCCGTCGCATTTGTGATTGACGTGCTAGTACCTTGCCTACTTAACGTAAATATATTTTACTGGTTTGTATGTGTTGGCTTTGTTCTTCGTTAACATTGCTCTCCATGTTTAACTTAGGGATTCTCCTCCTGGGTGAAAACTCTTTCTAAATAATCTGGAGTCTTGCAAATATCTCACGCTCAACCCCTTGTCCCTCATCGATATTTTAGTAGACAAATGTAAAGAGACACATAAAAGTGACCATGTGCCGTGTTGAGTACAGCCATTCTAGTATTTAGGAGTGCTACCCGTCACTTAAGCTTGATATCATCATCATGGTCGTATGGTAGGAGTGCCTTTGTGTTCGCTCCAGAATTCAACAGAGTAGTACTAGTAGTCGCAGTAAACGAATGTAATTCCAGTCCGACGCTTCCTTTGATTGATAGTTATTGCAATTCGAAATTGCTTGATAATCTCATTGACGGCATCGTCAGTATGGCATACAATCAATATGGATTTTGCTTCGTTTTCACGGACCAAGTCACACACACCACTTCACTGGTATACGATGCATGGAAATTGATACATCGTACGCTTGAATTTCTTTTTATATTATACCCACTTATTCGACAGCTTTGGTACCTGCCCCACATCACAATTGACACGAGAATCCGGCATCTCCGTTGTTCTTGGGCAGCAAGTAGTTTTTTCTTTCTCTTACAAAAACGAGTTTTATGGTCTATGGTCTGTACATATAGCCTTTAACGTTACGAAACTGTCCTTCAACCGGTTTTGGCTAGAAACATGCATTATCGGTTAAAAAAGAGAATCTCAAAATAGCAAACATATATTTCAGCTTAAGGTCACAAAATCTTGATAATATGCTGCAAACACATTATCTTTGTTTATTTGATACGACTTTTGTTGTTTGATAGGTAAGATCAGCAGAAACAAGGAGGGATTTAGAAGCAAACTGAAGTGCACCTGCTTCATTTCCCTGCACAAGATCGCTTTTCCGAGAGATAAACGGAAACAATTCTGATATTTCTATCCATAGTTGGACAACAACGCTAGCGGCGTCATTGGTAAAAAACATTTGCTTCCATGCTTCATATTCTGATAGTATGAATAGAATAAATTATTCAATAGATTAAACATGAAGAAAATATGTGAAGGGTTTTTATTTCATAGCAATTTTATAAAAAGGTACAAACTTCGGAGAATTTTATTGATATCAAATTGGATATGAACAAGGTTGCGGTTCTTTTTATTATATGATCAAAAGCGACATGCATTAATTAATTTTTGATATTATGTTTGGCAAAATAAAAAATAAATCACCGCTTTCGCTTTTGCCGTGACACCATTATTGATCACAAATGACGGTGTGTAAGAGAAGAACAACATGTATTTTTAATATTGTACTTGATTGCTGTAATCTCTAGGATATGCTGTCAGCTTAAAATCGAAAAGATAGGACAAATTATGATAACACAATTCTAAATAGGAAATAATTCTTTTTCAACATAAAAACTGATTACAGTGCAATTTGATGTTGTTGGGTGCATTTATTTAATCAGGCGCAAAACCGCTGTACCTGACATTTAATAATACTACGTCAACATCCAATTCAGATAATATTCTTGTAGCCAACATGGAAATAGGGTTGTTTCTGCTTAATCAATTTGACTAATACGATGACACCAGCATATGCTGTATGTGATTTTGCAAAGCGGTACATTGCAATAACGTTTCAGTGTTGCTCCCGAACATTACAGGCAGACAATTCAAAGTCGAGGCGCCATTTCTATGAGTTACTTCTTTGGGAGACGATTATCATTTTTCGAACTCACTGATTGGTTAAAAAATGCGTTCATTCTCTTACAGCCTCGGTGATAGCTGACATATACTATTTCTGTGCGAGGCCCGTTTTACAAATGTATCATATTAAGTGGTTGTGGTGATGGTATTTTACTGCGTAGCAGCCAGGATGTATGATAAACGACTGTAATAAAGTTCCAGCGGCCTTACGTAACTTAGTAATAAAGTCCAGAGAAAATGTTATTGCCAAAAGCAATGCTCAAACACAGACATATCCTGGTAAGAGGAAAGTCGATCATTGGTCATATTTGTCCGTAAATTCTTCTCATAAATATTGTATGTGCCGAAAATAAACGGAACTTCCATATATGTAAGATGCGGATGAGGAATGGGAATAAGGTTTGAACAATAAAGAATTGTAACGTTGAATCCTTTAACGGTTTCCAGGTACGGGTCCGTGCTACTCTTGTCAACAAATGTTGCGTTTGGTTTTGTTCGTGATTTGCTTTGCTATTCTTTATGGTTTTTCTACTGCACACAGAAATTTCAATACACCTTATCCCTCATTATAAAGAAAAAAATCTCACATTCTAAGAGGAGTTCACTGTTTGTTGTGTAAACGTATTTTCAGTCAATGCATATTGTTTTACCCATTGTGGCGTCACAGGGCAAAATGAGATAATTATGTCATATGCTGATAACTCTTAATGTTATGCATATAGTTAGAATTTCAGTAAAAAACAGTTGAGTTTCCAAAGAAGCGCAGCATAAAGTAACCTGGTACAAACAAGTAGGAGCTCAAACCATTGCTTTGCCGTGATGACATTTCTTCTGTTTACTAAAGTTACATTGAATCATTAGGTCGTTCATTCTTTAGAGGCTGCATTGTACGCCGGCAAACGTAAGGAAGTTATCTCTTGTTGTAGAGGAACATGATTATATGTTGAGTTGTGCGACAGTTATTAAGATAAGATACTTTTGAATGACCTCGCCATCTGTGGCCACTGTCCTCGTTTCACCTTAAATGTTGCAAGGACGTTTAACGTTATATGAAACACTGATACAGTGAAAGCAGAGTATTTAATAAATTAACTTAAATTATTTGCTTCTGGGAATGTGCCATTCCATGGAGATGATGTCATTGACAGCGATAGATTTATTTTTTTATATTTTTGCCCATCCTAGTCAGAAAAGTCTTATGTTAGTGCTTTATCGTTACACGACGAGGCAATCGATTCTTCTTTTGATCTCCTTGAAATTGAGCAGAAGTCTTCTAAAAAACATACGTGGTTTCAGCCTTAGAACCAATTGTGTACGAGTCTCGGATATTGTAAATTTCGTATGAAAGAACAGAAATAGATTTGTATGGAATAACACGGTCTGCGGGATGTCTCAGCTGAGGGTAAAGTACACTGACCTGTCATGTGTTTATGGTTTCTCGTTGACTTATGATTAAGAGGTGAGTGTATTGTATAATATCTACAAGTTATGTTTGACAACGAGGATAGGGGCAATTCATCTTCATTATAAATAAACACGCACCTTTTCCTTGTGGACTTGTGCCGGAACGTTAATTGAGTTATTATTTTTTGAAAACAAGCCGTATCAATATTCGAAACACCAGCATGACTGATGTTTAAACAGAAAGCGTATTACCCAAACAACACGAAATTGACAATTTGATATATTATCTTGAGTTGATTTCAGAAGAAATCTTTGAATTTGTGGAATGGTTTCCGTTTTTGATGCATTTATTTCACCTTATTTCATTATTTGACCGATCAATCAATTTGTTGTGACCAGGCAACAGCTGCTGTCATACATCAGGACGGTGTTCGTGGATATTGGAATGATCAACGGCTAATTAAGAATGTCATCTCATTAAAAATTTCGAAACCAAGACACCATAACCTGACACTAAATCCAATCAAATTCTTTTCCCATAGGAAACACCTCCGAAATAGAGTAAGGAGAGAAAAGCTTAGTAAAGACCTAAAGTTTTGTTATGAAGGAAGCATATTATTTTGAGTTCCTCCAATATCGTAAAATGAAATCATGTTATTCTGCAGTCGTGGATATTATCCGCTTAGTATAATTATGCAGTTGGATATAGAAGGTCTGTTCTTTCGATATTCTTTACTGTTTATTTCTGGAATCAAAGATAAATATTGTGTTTGAAAAGAAAGGAAATAACATAATCCTATGAGAGTCTTTTTCTACTAAAGACGAATGGTATACGATTTAAACAATTTCGATGCACTATTTTAGCACGATAAAGACCAAGATGAAATCATGGTTATGATATGTTGATTTAATTTGCAAGATTTCCCAGCATGCTATTGACATTCTTGTAAGAACGAACTGTGGCCCTCTCTTGGTAAACTCCTTTTTATTTTCATATGAGGCTTTGTTGAGCTCACTCAGACTGGTTAAAAAACCCTCATTCATAAGTCCTTTAATTTTAAAAATTAATCGACGATGTGCTGTCTTCAACAAGCAATCCATTGACAATATCTATGTAATAACCCCTCCCGACCATGACATCGGAACACTACAGACTTTCCTACATCAGTCGTTTAGCTTAAAACTTTACTTACAACATGGCAAATACGGAAGACCTGCTACTTCGCGTGATGATTTCGATTTCTTTTTTAATTGTTCAACCTTAGTTATATATGTATTTATATGTCGCGGTTGAGTTGGTATTTAAAGGGGGCCTGTTTAAATCATCAAAATTTCCGTGACAGATGTCGACTGTTGACAGACAAAATTTCAACACGGAATTTCAAGAGATGCAGGCTGGTGAAGACTATACTTTTTATGGTCATCATAATCTCAAAGGGAAATATAAACAAATGTGTAAGTATATTTAATGTACATATGTATACAATCTCCCTCAGGACCAGGGATACGTATACTGTATCTCCTTTAGGACCTGGTACACATACATTGTATCGTAGTATTAGGTCATCATGGTCATCTTGCTTATAAAACATGTAAGCTCCTGGACACTGAGGTAAACGCGAAAAAGAGTTATGTTACATTATAACAGTCTACTTAGTTGAATAGACCTTCATTTGTACATATAACTTTGGATACCAAAACTGTTCGACAAATAATCAACTCACGCCACGTCACAGATATATGTATATCATTTTAGCTTTAATTTTTCTAATACAATCTTTTGAAGTACATGTATCCCCCCCNAATTTCCAAGGGAGGATTACTTTGGTAAAGAAAACAAAAAGAAGTCACAGAGACTTGAATCTGGTGCATATGGTAGGTGGTCACTGTACTACCTTTTGTTTCTTCCAAAATGCCTGATCATTAGTGCTTTTGTGGGATGACAGCATTGCAGTGAGTTAGCTGGATGCCATTTCGTGTAGAATCTTTTGACAGGCTTCAGTAATTTGTCTTTTAAAACCTTGGCAGTGACAGTTTTCACTTTCTTGCACGGTATCTGTCAATTTCTATATGTCTTGCAATCACTGGCCTTTCTCGATTTTTCGACACCCATTGCTTTCTCGATTTCTCGACACCCATTGCTTTCTCGATTTCTCGACACCCATTGTTTTCTCGATTACTCGACACCCATTGCTTGGTATTAATGCGCCTCTTGCATTCAAAGTAACAGTCCGTGGTGTTATCCCTTGTTAGTAACCCAAATAGTCTTCTGAGTTTCAACTACCGTACTTTCACAATATATTTTAGCACATTTCAAACATTAGGCCTTTTGTTCAGATGTTGTCAATTGGGGGCTCCATCGGGCAAAAAGCTTCTTTAATTTCAAGCACTTGGTCAGAATGTGATGTGTAATGCCTTCTGAAATGCCAATCATATGAGCTACGCAGAAATAGTAAAACGACGATCATCCTTAGTTATTACTTGCAAAGCAGCAATGTTTATTTTTGATGCTCCGAAAAAAAGGCCTGCCTGACTGTGTGTCCTCTTTGGCGTTTACTTTACCATTCTGGAATTTGTACAAAAACAGTTCTCAGTGTGACGAAAGAGGTGCGTTTAATACTAACTCTGCATATATCGTTTTAGGCAGTATCATATAAGCGTGTTTCATCCTTCGTTTTAGTATTGAAAAGTAGCTACTAGTCACGAGTGCACACAATTCAGCAAAGAATTTCTTGTTCAATTCTGGTCGGATAATGTCGGAATTTTGACCGTGCATTGTTTTTTAAATGCTTTTGCATTTTGCAGTCTGCCAAGGCGCTGAACTCCTTTTTCGCCGGTGGTTTGAACGGGAGAAGTGAAGTGACATATTAGATAGAATGGCACTCATGAACCAAAGTTGAAAACAGAGGAACAACACCAACAATAACGAAAACATTACTCTGACATCATTTATTTATACATGTACACTCGAAATTGATCTTCAAAAGTACATTTACACATTTAAGAATTATTATAACAAAATATAAGCCAAACGGATGTGCAGATTTCACATTCCGGTCCACTTGCTTATAGAACGGGAGACTTTAATCAGAAAGGCCCAGTTGACAAAACGTTTTCTTGTGGGCAGGCTTAAATTTACACTGTCGTTGTATATGGAAGCTGTTCAAACCAACTAAAAGTATATCTAACATTCGGTTCTATTATCGTTTTTAATGGACTTATTTCCCTAAAACCGTATTGATAGGTCAACATCAGACAACATTTTATACAGTTTACTGTTCACAACGGTTGTCCGGTCATTTGTGACTGAATGGAATATTATGCTGCTGTGTCCAGGTTGACATTTCATTGAGATCGTAATATTGAGCTTCCTTTGGTTGAACCAGGTTTATGTGACCTTAGGTGTTTCAGGTACTTCAAACATATAAAAAAACACCATCATAATGGACCACTAGAAGAAAGCAACCTTTTGGTCGACTTGTGATATAAACCTTTTTTTCTTGGATCTAGGGCCTAACAAATATATCAAAATATAGATAATACTTTTCTGGTATTGTTGCGCTGGCTACAATACTGGATGTGACTTACACAACTTTTATATCTAGTAATTTCCCGATTAGGTACCGTTATCCCTTTAACATGAATATGTTTTGTAAAGACCGATTGAAAAGACCGCATTACGTAGCACTGTGACTTTTATACAAATTTACACCATATTCGATGGCATTGTCCAGCACGATTCGTTCAGGGCTATGGTAATTGGAAATTGGAGATTCATTGACTGTTACACAGGATTATATAAGTGTCAGAGATACAAATAAATTACCAATTAAACTGAATGTAATGTCAATAACATTGGTTGAAAAGTTTCCGATAAAAGCTGTTCGTACTCTTATGGAATAATTGTGTAAGTGCTACACTGTTACAAAAAGCGTCTGGCTTCCAACTGATGATACATGTATATGTAAATCTAGAAGCTCTCTAAAAACTTGTCATCCAACGCAAAAATAGATTCAACAGACAGCGTTATAATTGAAAGATATTACGGTGCTCACAATGATATCAAAAGCAATTTCTAAAGTATAATAATGATTTTTACTTTCTTGCTGTCCAGGCAACACTGAATTGTAGAAATAATAATAATAATAATATACAGCATTTATATAGCGCCCTATATAATTTGTAAAGTTACTCGAAGGCGCTTTACAACATATGGATAATAGTAATGGTTATAATTGTGAAAACAAACAACAAAGGCTTGCAATCACTTTCATACATTGAACAAGCAATGTGCACATAATTGAACAAATAAAAGTGTGGTATTTACATGACGTCTTTGCAAAGATTCTAAATTGCACACGTGAAGAGGTGAGTTTGTATGTCCCTCTTGAACTTGGCCAGGGAATTTGACTTCCTAATAGCAGATGGTAAGCTATTCCACAACGTAGCCGAAACCCTCCCAAAGTATCTGTTTCCGTAGGTCACAGTACGATATTTTGGGACACACAACACAGATTCTGACTCCAATCGCAGTGATCTTGACGGCTGATACAGGGAAACAAGTTCCTGTAGGTACTGAGGAGCTGTTCCATTCAGTGCCTTGTATGTGTATACCATAAATTTATAAGCCAGCTCGTGCAAGGAATGAAGTAAGCGTCAGGAAATTCCGTGAAATTTCAATACCAGATTTCAATAATGACATTCAGTCTTGTTCCGCCGTTCAATCTACTGAAGGCAAGGTTGATGATCTTGTTGAAGCATACATATCTGGTATAGAAGCCATTATATAGAAACACGCACCTCTGCAAACTAAGGTGATAACTGTGAGACCAAATGCCCAGTGGTATAATGAAAATCTCGCGTAAAAAACAGAACCGTAGAAAAGCAGAGAGACAGTGGCGACGGACCAAATTAACCGTTCACCAACAGATTTATAGAGAGCAATGTCGGCTAGTTGGTTCACTACTCTTTCAGTCAAAGAAGGCTTATTATTCGAAAAGATTCGAAGAGTGCGGCAAGGATAATAGACAGGTTTTTAGACTCACCGAAAACCTAATGGAACAGAAAGGTGAAATTATCCTACCAAGCTGTAATTCTGAAAAAGACTTAGCAAGCAAGTTCAGTGATTACTTTCTGAATAAAATCAGCTCAATCAGGAAAGATATTGCCGAAGTGAACACTTCTGCTGACATTGACATC
Organism: Mizuhopecten yessoensis; assembly: GCF_002113885.1. NCBI lineage: Eukaryota > Metazoa > Mollusca > Bivalvia > Pectinida > Pectinidae > Mizuhopecten > Mizuhopecten yessoensis. Next base: position 4,588,949 of record NW_018404492.1, read on the forward strand.
TCTGTCATGACTGCTGACATTGCATTTGATGGGGGAACCATTGGCAAAGCTCTCACCAACAACCCAGAACGAGTTGCGCAACATTATCATGACCTCGCAATCGAAGTCCTGTGAGCTTGATCCACTGCCTACAGAACTATTAAAGTAATGTCTTGAAGCCCTGCTTCCTTTGATTACCTCAATCATGAACAAATCATTGGCCGAGTCAATGGTTCCATTATGTTTCAAGAAGGCACATGTCAGACCATTGTTAAAGAAGCCTGGAATGGACAAGGAGGAGTTGAAAAACTACCGCCCAGTTTCAAGTCTGCCTTTTTTGTCTAAGATCTTGAAGAAGGATGTGTCCCGGCGTTTAGAGGTTCATCCCCATGCAAACAGTCTCCATGACAACATGCAATCGGCCTACCGCATGGGACACTCTACTGAGACGGCCCTCCTACGTGTACATAATGATACAGCTTCTGCATTGGATAACAAGTGCAGAGCGGTGCTTGTCATGCTGGACTTGTCAGCTGCATTTGACGTCATCGACCATTGCAAACTTTATAAACGTCTGGTATACTCTTATGGAGTGACTGATACCGCACTAAGCTGGATACAGTCTTACCTGAGTGAACGACGACATGTTGCCATCGGATCTTCCACCTCACATGACAAAGTACTAGATTTCGGGGTTCCTCAAGGGTCGGTGTTAGGACCACGAAAATATTGTATGTACGCCAAACCGATTGGAGAGATTTGTCGTTGCCATAGCCTTCGCTATCATTGCTATGCCGATGACACACAAATTTACACGGTCATCAAACAACAGGACAGTTGGTATACAGTCTCAGAAAGTCTGGAAGCTTGTTTGACAGATATCTGGATGAACGCCAACATGCTTAAGCTTAATCAAGTAAAGACGGAACTAATCGAGACGGCACTAATCGTCTTTTCCCCAAAGTGTCAGCAAGCAATGGATCTCCAGCTCAAGGTCGGTGCCAGAACTATTGAGACTGTTCCAGCTGTTAAAAACCTATGGCATTTAAATACAGACATACATGCCCATTATTGCATGTATCCATATAAGCACCAGAAAATACATATAATGTTCATGCACTCTACTAACCCGTATTGTGTTTGTTTTTGGAGAGAAAAATAGCAATCAACAAAAAGACAAATTGTAGTATACAAAAAATTCTCAAAATAATCCTTCCATTCCATCCATCTTTGATCAAATGTTTCATTGTATCTGAATGCAAGAAACTCGTTCAAACCAGTTAAGGACTGTGGACATTCCCAGAATAGATGTTCTGTAGTTTCTATTTGTATTTTACACATATTACAGATATTGTCATTTGACATCCCAATAGCATTTAAATAGTTTTTAATTGGGAGGATACAATTTTATTATCTGTATTGAAACCATTGCAGTGTTTTGTCTTTTGTAACTTATATAAATATGACTTGGTATGAAGGGCCTCTCCAAAGTCGTTTCTTCAGTAAAGTTATTATTTAATTGCCTAATAGACAATATTCTATGAAAAATCAAGAAGTTTCCAGAGCTTATATTGTATTTCAGTTTAAAATTTACAAAAGTTAAAAAAACATTATTTTGCTCTATAGATCACAAACATTTTTAACACCCCGATCAAACCATTTTCGGACAAAAACAGACTTTTTGCCAATACGAAAAAGTGGGTTATACCAATTAGGGAGAGTTAAGAACTACATAATAGATTTTACTTGTGCTACTTCTGAAACATTAACCAATGTCTTAAAAACATTCTTCCAAAACATATTACAATTGTGGGACCGCACAACGCATCAAAAATAGCGTGCGCACACCGTGCATACATCGTTCACCCACCGACCGCACATCGTTCACACATGGTGCGCACAACTGTGCGATTTAACAATTGTTCGCCCCGTTGTGCGCTTATCTCCGCACAACTGTGCGATTTGGTACAATTTGTAGATCAACATTACGGAATGAAAAAAATACGGAAAGCTCGTATGCAATAATGAAAACTGTATGTATTATAGTAATTTCTCATCACAGTAATGAAGATTATGTACAGTTTTACAATGCGTATAACACAGCATTACAGTGACCGTTAGGTAACAGAATATGTAAATTACAATTTGATGAGTTACCGGGGTTTTACCTGACCTGTACCTGACATGCGATACCGTATGACCGTAATGAAAACACAGCTGGACGTTTAGTATTTGTTATTTGCATTCGGTTTGCCTATAGCTCCCCTTCACCTGTGTTTTCACACTACTGACCCTACCCGACGAAATACGTAAGCGCCCTGGGCGGCGGAAAACTACCGTCCAGGTACATGTAGACGGCTAGTGGCTATGTTTACCTGTATACGGGACTGTTTTGTGATTTCATAGGTGTCGATTAAGGGCGTTTAAAAAATACCGAAAACACAATTTCTAAATTTAAGAAAGTATAGATATAAAGATAAGTTTATAGGTGTAGGTAGAATATAGAAACATACGTAAACACTAAGGTTTATATGTTTAAACACGAAACCGCATTTATTGTTAAGGCATTCCTCAATTTACACCAACCAAGATTGTTATCGCACAACGTTCCTCCATCGTGCACACAAATGTGCGCAAGATATGATCGCTCAAATTTTTATCGTTCGCACATCGTACACACATCGTTCACACACAGTGCACACATGGTGCGCACACCGCACATCGTGTAACGTTGAGCGATCCCACAACTGTACTAATCATATTTTTATTTTTTTATTAAAATCAATTCCCATATCTGATATATTTTCTACTGGAAAATGCTCTGCTTCAAAAATATGTATCCAGCTTTGACCATTATTTTCAGTAATCTTCGTATCCAAGTGGACTTCAAACTAGAAATTAAATTATTGATGTTAATCTTTTTAAGGCCTCCACTTTCATACTTTTGGATTATAGTATTTCGTTTAATTTCGTCAACAGGAGATTGCCAAATGGTGTAGGAATTGCAATGAACAGATGATTAAGTTTTAGTATAATTATTGATTTCAATACTACAATACGACCAATAGGGGTTAAAAGCCTACGTGACCATTGGGTTATACTGTTATTTACATTTTTTATGGCTTTCACATAATTCAAGCTTATAATCTCTTCTCAGTTAACTGAAAAATGAATACCTAGCAAATCAAATTTTGTTTCCCCCCATTTTAATTTCCATCTATGATGGTAGACATCTGCGCTGAAGTTCTTGCTGCCAATCCAAATAACTTTTATTTTATCATTATTAACTTTTTGACCTGACATTTACCAAAATAATCTAAAGTATTTAAAGCTTCATTGAATGAGTTTCTAGATCCATCTAAGATTATTGAGGTATCATCTGCAAACTGTGAGAGTTTATAATCCTGATGTTTTATTGGTATACCTATGATATTTTTATTTGTTTTGACCAAAATTGCTAATATTTCAGCTACTAGTAAGAACAGTCGAATCCTCTTTGTATCTAAAAAAAAATCAGACAGAATACAATTTTGTGTTATTGCCGAAAAAGTATTTTTATATAATGTTTTGATCCATTTCTTAATGCTTTGGACAAAATAAAAAAAAATCAATTACATTGTATAAAAAATTCCATGAAACCGAATCAAAAGCTTTTTCGAAATCAATGAATATTAGAAGTCCAGGTATATTGTTTAGTTCAGTATAATTCATAATATCATAAATAAGTCTAGTGTTTTCACCAATATATCTACCACTTAAAAAACCTGTTTGTGTATCGGAAATAATATGGTCTAGAACTGATGTAAGTCTGTTGGCTGTACAAGCTGAAGCTAGTTTATATACAACATTTAGCAAAGTAATTGGTCTCCAGTTTTTCATAAAATGTCTAAGCTTATCACATTTTGGAATACAAGTTATAATTCCCTGTCTTTGTTATACCCAAGATTCAAAAATCTAACAATAACAAATTTCAAATTTACCGAAACGAATTTTAAAAAACTCGCTTGTATAGCCATCAGAACCAGGTGATTTAAAGTTTTTCATGTTTTTTAAAGCAAAAAGTTGTTCTGTTGCTGTTAATTCTCCAAGGTCTTCAAGGTTTGAACGTTGATCATCAGTTAATTTAACATACTCTAGACCACTTAACAAATTATTTAGTTTAACATTTTCTATGTTATCAGAGTGGTCACGATCATCATATAGCTGTTTGTAAAAAAATCATTGTTTCTGCAAGAATATCATCTTGACTTGTTAAATCTTCACCATTATCTTTTTTCAATTTTAACTATAGTTCACATAATTATAAGTTTCTAAATTACAAAAATATTTTGATGGTTTTTCGCCCTCATCTAGCCAAGTTACTACCTTTGAACGAATCATGTGTCCTTTCATTTTATTTATTCTTATATTTTCTAACTCCATATTCTGTTGTTCATATGCCTCCAAACTTGATGCCCTTGTATTGTTACCTTCAAGTTGTTCTAAATCATATAGCAATTCTTTTTCTCTTTTATCCCTTTCCTTTTTTCTAAATGATGAATGTGATATGGTAATTCCTCTCATCTCCATTAACAATGTTTCAAAAAATAATTGATCATCAATACGAAGTACAAGTTACATTTGAAATGTCATTATTATAAATAGGTGAACAGTATTGTTGTTTTGGTCATATAAAAGACTATTATTAGATTTCCAAAGGCTCCTTCCTTTTACAAAATCACTTATTTTTATTTCTAATGAGATAATTGAATGGTCTGACCTATAACCTATATGAATATTACTTTTATCAATACAGTTAGAAATATTTTCTGAGATTAGAAAGAAGTCTAATCTAGCTTGTTTTACAGGGTTCTTCTTTCGCCATGTATATCGTCTATAATTAGGATGGAACAATCTAAAAGGGTCAATCAAATTTATATCTTCTATAAGTTTTAAAAGCCTTGTACGAGCATTTGAGTTATTTATATTAACATTATTATTTTTGTCTTTTTCTGGGTCTAAAACTAAATTGAAGTCACCACAAATAATACAATTGGGGTTATTATAACTAGTAATTTGTTCATATATCCTTTCGTAGAAAACTGGTTCATCTCTATTTGGACCATATACATGTATTAGCGTGAATCTAATTTTTTCAACACTTATATCATGAATTATTATATTACCTTGTATGTCTTTCCATTCGTTATGAATATCAAATTCAAAATTATTATTAAAAAGTATACAAACTCCCCTTGAATTATTTCTGTATGAATTAAAAATACATGTATATCCCCATTGTAGCCCTATTTCTTGTTCCTGCTCTACTGTAAAATGAGTATCCTGAAGACATAATATATTAAAATCGTTAAAGTTATTTTGTAGGTATTTAAAAACATCGTTTCTCTTTTCTTTTTGCCCTAATCCTTTACAGTTTGCAGATGTTATTTTGATGTTATTTGAGATGATATAATGAATTTACTATTATCATTTTTCTCTGGTGTTTAAAAGATGGACGACATGATGAAATAAAAGTAAAACAACCAGAAAAGAAAAGTACGTATACGGTTATACTGTAGTTGTTACTTATATTGTCTATACATAAACTCGCACTACAAACAGATAGACATAAAAATAGTACATAAACTACGCATACAATCGCACTACCGACCAACAAACATTTAAATATATATAAAACTAACATGAAAATAACACAGAAACACAAACGTGGTCATGATCTAAAAATGACTGAATAAATTTCCGCAAGACGGTTACTAATGAAGGGGAGATAAAAGAATCACCAAAAAAAAGATAAAACAGAAAAAAATGAGAAAACATAGGAACAACACTCAAAATATCGTGAATCACGATGAAGGTAATGTTGTGATCGAGATTTAATTTTTACTTCTACCCTGGACAGCCATATAAAAATACCATGATAAATCAGACACACTCAACGGTTTCTGCTAATAATTCCAGTGTTAATGCTCACGTATGAATATCATAAATTTATTCACTAGAAATCGAACTGGAATACTTAGTTTTTAAATTCAAAATTTGGCCATTCCTATTTCTGAGGAAATATGAGGTTGTCGATCTCCCATATTGCTTCACATTCTTATAAAATAAAGGATTTTCATCATATTAGCTTTATTGACAAGTACACTTCTGAAGAGGCTTAAATGTCCCCTGAAAATATATTACTGACGCCATGTTACGGTAACAATTAATCAAAAATAGCAGTTATGTCGCTTTCAGTTATGTTGCCTATCATGATTTACCTATTTAACCAGAACCTCAATAATAACATGAGTTTTCATAGCGGTGATTGCAATTAACGGACGAAAGGTTGGGTGTCTATGCTACCGTACTCAGGTGAGATGGCCCTATTCACTGGTCTTGATATGACCCGTCATCTATTGACAATGGTTTCATGCTGGCTTAGTTGCTGCGGTAATGTAATACTATTAACAAACAAACACAGTTATGGTTGAAAGCATCATATAAAAGTCAATAATATTTGGTTGATTTGTGTTAAAATATTTTCCCTTGGATCTAAAGGCAAAAAGATATCAAAGTAAATGGATATGCGGGTTTAGTATCATGTGCGTCAGCTTTCCCTTTCATGTTGCGTTGCCTACACTAATGAATGTGACTTCAACAATTTTTATATCTAGTAATTCCTCGCCTGTGCATTATTATTCCTGTTATAATAGTGTATAAAGACGGATGGGAAATACTGGGTGACCATAGGTGAATCATTTTTGTACCAATCTACACCGTAATTGATTTAATTGTCAAGTGCGACTCGTTCAAGTACATGGCCATCGTAAAATGGAGCTACCACGTCTGTTTCTCGGGATGATATTACTGACAGATACAACCAAATAACAAATCAAGCTGACTGTAATAAAATTAACTTTGGTTGTGAAATTCAATAAACATTTTTGAAACGTTTTCGTCCGTTCTCTTATGAAATAATTGTATAAGTGCTATCTTGCTACAGGAGCCATTGAGTTTAAATGGATATGTACGTAACTATGGAATCATTCTGAAACTCCTTTTTATCGAATAGCCAGTTTTAAAATAAAAAGATTAAACAGTACTCACTGATCATATTTAGAGCCATGACTACAATATTAACAATGAAACATTATACTTTGAAATGTCTATGTCTCAAACCAGTTTTGCTAGGAATACGTTATCCGGTGATATGGTATCAACACAAGACTTCAAGATAAAATATAACGCAATGCTGACTTTATACACTGTACAACTTATTGTTTCATTTTGATAAGGGGAATTATACTATACTACCGCCTTCATGGTTTTCTTTACCACAGATACATTTAACCTTCTTAGTTGTTCAGAAGTCCTCAAAGAGCAAGGTTGTAATTTGTGTTATCATCAGTGCCGTGTGATTATGTATTGAATGGAAACTGAAGGTTTTGGTTTGGTTTGTTTGTGTTTTACTTCCTATCAACAATTATGGTCATTTAAGAACGTGCCAGGTTTCGGTGGTGGAGGAAATCCGGAGTTCCCGGAGAAAAAACCCACCGACCTATGGCTAGTACCAGGCGACTGCCCGACGTAGGTCTCGAATCCGCGAACCAGTGGTGGAGGACTAGTGGTACATTATGTAGCAGAATGCCAGACGCCTTAACCACTTGGTCACCGCGGCCCCTTAAAACTAAAGGGAGTCTTTTATTGTTTATTATATAACAAACTGCAATAATCATTTCATGTTTACATGTATCCAGTGTCAATGTATAGATAACATAGAGGGACTAATTGTCAATTATATTTTTCCCGATATTACTGTATAGATAACCTAAGCTATGTATTGCATTTCTATTTGATCATATCAATCTTGTTACAACTCCCACTCAAGACTTTCTGTTCGGGTGTAGATAAAGTGACTAGAAAAGATGGTGTTGTGATACATACCTGAAAGGGGCTTATCGGTAACATCTTCCTAAACACATCTTATTTGAAAAAAAACTTCAGGAGGTAACCCAGTCAAAATGACAGCCTGCCTTGTTGTCAAGCATGATGGTAATTTTTGATGTTGCATCAAACATTATGCTGCTAATTCGCGGCCTTTTTTATACATTAACATTTTTTCTATTTTACTTTAGAGATGTTTATAAACAGAATTGTTTCTTTTCATAATCACTTATATTTCAGTCGTATACTTAACGGATATCTTTCAGTTTCATAATTCTGCCATACTCGTGAATAATAAAATACTAAGGTTCAAAACACAAGAGCATGTGTTTAAAGCTCAATATTCATCTAACGTCTAAATATCAGCTTCAGTTCGTATTTTAAGGATAAATAAGGATGGGCCTAGCACACTAATAGTTCGTTGACTCTCAGTCACCGGTGAAATACAGTCTGCGTCATTTATCTGTTTCTAAAATAGGCCTAGTGTGTTGCCTGTGATCTAGTGTTGTTATTCACCTTAGATTAATGTTAGATAGGCCTCCTTATCTTTTCCGAATGTCAACGGCCTTTTCAAATGCAATTAAATCATATAAAAACCCTAGAGCCCCTTGGGCTTAAACTTTGATATACATGTAGATGTTTCATTGTGGCTATATATAGGAGTTATAAATAATTGGAAGTTGACGCAAGCCTTACGGCACGAAGACAATGTGCTACATTGTAGGTTTTACTGAAAAACGGAAATTTATTCTTTGAAATAAATCGTGACATATGTTATATCCCACTGCATGTCGTAAACGGTGGCTAATGTTGGACCCTGCATCATCGGGGATGTCTTCAGTGTCTTCTGTTAAGAGAGCATTGAAGAAACTAAAACTGATCAGCAGCTCCATTTGTAATATATGGATCTGTATATTATCTCTCTACGTTCTATCCACCTTTTAGTTCAAACGCCGTCCTTAACAACACTTCACTTTCGGCCTTGGTGTTGGACGTTTGCCAAAATGAGAGAGGCTGCGGGCTGTCTCCAGGCCAGGACGAATTGAAGTCTTTTAAAATGGTAGTTGTTATTCCCTGCTTTATGTTCAGTACTTAACGAAAAAGCAAATATTTGTCTAACGCGATAGCGCGGATCTGATGCAAAATATTGTTTGCTAAACTAAAATGCCTCAGACGCTCAGCGCAGTATTTGGTTTTATTGATATGGCCTATCCTTATTTTGCTGCCTGCTCAATAAAAATGAAAAGCTGTCGGTTTGACTCAAATAGAGAATTTTTCAGACTTATGCGAAACTTCATGAGGTCTAGTAGAATGTCTGGAAAAGTTTAATAATATAAAAATGAATTCTTACCATTTATACAGTTTTGCCATGTCATTTATGTGATAATCATTAATGTTATTAAAGATACCTGTATTCAAAGAGAAGGCATAACGTGTGCTTAATCCTGTCCGTAATAATTTTGTTGATAATCACTTCCATCATTTTCGTCTCGTTGCGCTCGGCAATAACTATCGTATAATTCTTTCATTTAATGATGGTTTAAGGGAACATTTAATAAATTTTAATCCATAAATATTCCCTTATTATTAATAACTTAGTAGACGACACATGAACATAATATGTGATAAAATGATTACAAGTTAAAAAACAAAATCACCATATTTGTTTGTACATGTATATATTTTCGATCACACTATTAGATAAGCCAGATCCCACAACCTTGCTCAGCACTAAGTCCAAAAGCAAGATGTTGCCAACTAAGCCGTTTTGAAACGAGAGTCGATGGAGAAAGAACAGAACAAAGTATTCCCAATGTTGCAATGAACGTAGCAAATTAGTACATGTATGGTTGCGTTTGTGAAGACACAACATCAGATTAAACATCCTCGCAACTGTTAATGTCTTCTGAAGACGGTAACTTAGGGAGACACCGTCATATGGGAACAGCAGATCAATTGTTGTTTATTCAATGTCCACATACACTGTAGCAGGTTAAAAACGACTCTGCAGGGCTCCATATTAAGTCACCACTAACGAAACAATGATACCATGCTTACCAGGTTACCTTTCAACAAAATTAGGAATATCTGTTATCATTTCCATGGCATGTATTAGGACAAAGAAAATAGATGATTTGTGAGGATTTATTTTGTTATGAATTATCTTGCTTCCTTAAAGCAACTACAAATATTTGATTTTTTCACTTACCACTGGTTAAAGTTAACCAACCTTTTGAACAACCGGGCCTACCCCCCCTCCCCCCCTAAAACACAAGCCTCTAGAAACATAGCAAGCAATACAATTGAGCAAGCACCTCAACATACCCTGCCTCCAGCAAACATACCAGCATACACGCTTACACAATATACATAGAGGCACATCTTTAAATGACCTTAGATGTAAATAGGACGTTAAACAAAATAAAACAAAACACCTCTTGAGCCTAGTAAACTCTGTGTTCGTATAAATTAGCTAATACGCTGTGACATAAGGTTTGGCTGACTGCTACATGCTTCAAAAATGGCGCCGAGCTGCTGCTAGGTTGCTAAACCCTTTTAGCGAGAAGTTATCACAATATTTATATACATATCGTATGTATACCTGATGTTTTCAGAACGCCAAGTACAGAAAAATACTACAAAAAAAACTTTATTAAAATTATTAATAGACTCAATTTTTATTTTCAGTGAGGTTAACTACGACGGCTTTGCTCTTAATCATAAGATGTGCCAATGCCGAAGCGGTTGGTCATTATGCGAAACGACCAGAATAAATGAAAGGAAAATATTTGAATGATCACTCAAATTATTAAGCGATGAAAATATAATTATTAAACGACCGATCGTAGTGTGTTCATTTTGTGTTTACTAAAAATGCTGAAACATCTTTATGGAGTCATTGGAACATTATTTGCGTAGCTTCCATACACCGGTGTAACATGAAAAAGTGACCGGCGTAGAAAACCTACCCGGGGGTCATTTTTCTACGATAGAAATCTTACCCGGGATCACATCTTTACGTAGAAATCCTACCCGGGCAGCCGTAGAAAACATACCCATATCTATTTATTTTTACTTCGTCCTGTGAAAAAGTGACCCCGTAGGAAAGTGACACGGATCTTAGGAAAAGGAAACATTACCCTCTATGCACGAGCATATATATACCAAAAATAAATTACTCTCTCCTACACTAGAGCATCTAGATTCACCAAAGTCCTCATAATACAAAGATGTTGTGATCGAAGTCTTTGGATATCAGGATGCGTTCGTCATCGTGTGTATTGACCAATGCCGCTTTCTGGGATTCTGACGACGCTACGGACCAGTACATTTTGGAAATGTAATTCTTTAATCCACATTCGGTTCTCTTAAATACAACGTGCTCAACACTGATAGGACAGGTTCATAGTGTGCACATACATTTTACATGTGAATGCTCATTTGGAAAACATTTCCACTTTGGAGGCAAGATTTAAATTCTAACCACTTGAAATGAGGTTTTCCGTATCCAATCACCATATTGACAACACACCATACACGTAAATAACAGTTTCAAGTTTGTCAGTTATTATTTGTATTTCTACCTCCGTTCACCATGTCCCTATTTCTTGCATTCTAGATCTATTCACATATTCATGTACCGGACGAATTTTATATTTTTCCATGGTTTCCGTTAAGTGATTTATGATATAGTATCTGATCAGGACATGGTTCGTTTGACCAACGAAGAACTGAATGGCCGGAATAAGTACTGTCCATCACCTCTTATCTGTGCCATCTGTTTACATCAAAAGAATTTTCTCTTTGTTTGAGAAAGTGTTTGGAGCCATACCAAATATTTTTGTCATTTAGCATCAACAGGAATAAAAAAAAAGCAATGGGATAATGCCCCTTCAGCAGACACGCTGCAATCTTGGTCAAGTACATTTTCGCAAGAAGGGCCCTCCCATTCATATGAAAGAGTATTGTCACTGGATTGCTGATGTAAGATCAAGTTTTCGTCCCTTTCTGGCGGCCTTTCTTGGGCTATGTACAGTAGCAGTAAGTTGTCACCAAACTTAAATACTGCGTTTTTAACTTTTTTTGTCATGATAACGCTTTTGTTTTCGTTGTGCATATTTGATATTCTGAGCTGCCACTTCCCTCACTTGGGAAAGAGCAACACATGTATCAATTCTTGACTTTAAAGGGACTGCTGCTATATCCAGTTCAATAGGCAACCTGGCCGTTCCCAAATCATTATTATTATTATTATATTCTTAACGCCCCATCAACACATAAGAGGACAGTAGGGCCAAATAAAAGAAGACAAAACATTTTAAAGGAAAAACACCAAACGATAGAAAAGGTCAACTTGAATACATTGAAAAAGTGGCCATGATTTAGTTAAATATTTTTGAACAGACAGAAAAGGGATATGAGATCCGTTATATTATCATAAAAAATTCTCTTGTTGGCCAGAGGTCAATGTAATCTAATAACAAGTGTTTCACTGTAAATGGTTCGTGACATGCTGTGCATTGCGGCTGATCTTCCCATTTTAATAAATAAGAATGGGTTTTGTAGGAATAACCAATCCGGAGACGGGCAAGGACAACCTCGACTCGGCGGTTTTCTCTATAGCTTGGATAGCATTCACCGATTTTCGGTTGACAGAGTGTAATTTATTGTCTACGAATTGATTCCAATTTTTTTGCCCCCTTCTCCTTACAAAACTTGTTATTGAAGGTTTAAAATCTGTAAAATGAAGTTTACAATCAACAGGTGGTAGCAATAAAGTCGCTTTGGCGGCGCGATCTGCCTTTTCATTATCTGGTATTCCCACATGCCCGGGACCCAGCATAATGTAATGTGACATTTTGAGGAAATACTATATAATAGTGTTAATATTTTCCTAAATGAGATATTCTTCAAAGTTTTGTTGCGAAAGCTCTGTAGAACAGATAAAAAATCAGAATAGATTATTGACTTCAGTACACCACTTAATTTAATGTGTTCAAGGGCAAGATAGATAGCGTGGGCTGCCGTAACCCAAAGATAATGGATCTATCTTCGTTGACATGTGTTCTGATGTTCTTTATGCGAAAAGAGCAAACGGAAGTTTTACGTCCCAATCATTCTGATTATCATTAACAAATGTTGACAGCGATACGCACAGAATGCTGTGGAGTTTTTCGGTTATTCAGTGGGTGGAATACAGATGCTATTATGTGGTCTATGTCAAACACTTTATAAAAAACATCATTTATGATTTTACAAAACTCGCGGCCCTGGTCTGTAATGACTACCTCTGGTACACCATGCGTGCACACGAGATGTTTCAGGACTGTTTCTGCTTATTTGTCTTTGATTGGCTTCAAATCTATCCATTTCATAAAATATTCCGTAAATGTCAGAATGTAACGATTTCCAATAAAATTAAATGTGGAAGGGAGTGTTGGCTGGTTTTTTTTTCACGATAACATGCAATCAGACCATTTTTTCACACTAAAAAAGAAATTGTACCCGGGTCGTTTTTCCATTGTAGAAATTGTACCCGGGTCGTTTTTCCATTGTAGAAAATGTACCCGGGTCGTTTTTCCATTGTACAAAATGCACCATGGTCGTTTTTCATGGTAGAAATTGTACCTGGGTCGTTTTTTTTATTGTAATTAATGTAACAGGGTTATTTATTCATGGTAGAAATGTACCCATGTCATTTAATCATTGACAGTTGTGGGAACGTACAACGTTACACGATGTGCGGTGTGCGCGCGATGTGTGCACGGTGTGCGAACGATAACCATCTGGACGATTATTGCTTGCGCACATTTGTGCGGACGATGGACGAACGTTGTGCGATGACAATCGTGGTTGGTGTAAATTGAGGAATGGCTTAACAATAAATACGGCTTCGTGTTTAAACATAATTTTTTAAGTATATTTCTATACTTAGCTACATATATATGCTAATCTTTCTATCTGTATTTCCTTGAATTTACAAATGGTGTTTTTGGTGTTTTTTAAAGGACCCAAAAAGACACATGTAAAACAACACATACATGTATTCACACGGACACGTACATGTATACAGGTAAACATAGCCAACTTGTACCTGTACCTGGACCGTAGTTTCCCCCACCCGGGGCATTTACGTAACCTGCCTAGGTGTGAAAATCCAGGTGAAGAGGTGCTTAAGACCAAAACGAATAAAATTACAAATACTTAATGTCCAGTTGTGTTTTTATAACGGTCAGTCGGTATCACATATCAGCTCTATTTGTCAGGCACAGGCCAGGTAAAACTCCGGTCAATCATTAAAATGTTATTGACCTATTCTGTTACCTGGGAGCTAAACCTATTCTTGACAGTCTAACGGTCACTGTAATGCTGAGTAACACGCATTGAACAATTAAACATAATTCTCATTAATTTGATGAGCAATTAATATATACAGTGTTCTTTATTCCATACGAGGGCTCCGGATTATTTTCATTCCGTAATATTGATCAATCAAATCGCACATTTGTGTGGAGAGAAGCGCACAACGGGGCGAACGATTGTTAAATCGTACAGTTGTGCGCACCATGTGTGGACGATGTGCGGCCGGTGTGTGCACGTTGTGCTTTCCCACAATTGTAGAACATGTACCAGAGTCATTTTTTGAATTTCATGGTAGAAAACGTACCTAGGTCGTTTTTTCATGGTAGCAACTGTATCCGGGTCAAATATTCATGGTAGAAATTGTACCCGGGTCGTGTTTTCATGGTAGAAAACGTACCCGGTCGTTTTTCCATTATAGAAAATGTACTCGAGTCAGCCCCCAACTCATCATCAGCACACAAACAAAATCACTGTTGTTAATTATCTAAATCAGGGACCGACAATTTCCGATTGGTGGAGAGTCTGCGACAATTTTCATCTATTCCTTATTTTTATAATCAATACCTCATTTGACAAAAATAAAAATAAAATAACTGTCGGTGGTGCGGTGCTCTACACAACATTGTTATTCCGAGGTGGGCTCCATGTTTCACGTGCATGTTACGAATGATGCTAGATACATCTTCCTTCCTGCTAACTACTCTTAAAAGTTGACCTGTCACCTTTTTGAATTGCCTTCGATCTTCGCCCTACAAACCGAACGTTCTGCATTTTCTCCTGAAATTTAGAATTTTAGTACACATTCGCGGGCCTATTCGTTTATGCGGAACAACCTGTTTGTCCGTTTATAAATGTAACGATTTCGGGTATTAATCCTGGCGGACCTGCAAATGTTTATGCAGGCCTTGCAAAGCTTTGTCACAGCTCGCCTGAAATCGGCATCAGATTACTAGGTCCGATTTTATTCAATAAACGAACAACTGTGGTCCGACTGGTTTAATCGTTTAAACGAAAACGGCCCAGATTTCGTCGGGTTACACCCTGAATTTTAGACCTTCACCCGATTAAATAATTTCACAAGCCGGGTTTCGATTTTGACAAGGATTTTGTCAATTTCACTCGTTTTTGTCCGGAATCTGTTCGTATATTAGAAGTGACCAAAGTCACAACACTTTCAAGGACTTTAAGGACCTTTCAATTTAAAATCTATATATCAATCCCTACACAACATTCGCTTCCATAATATAACCCTTTCTTGTATCATGGTTTAAGGAACACTTTCTTGCATCATGGTTTAAGGAACCCCTTGTATCATGGTTTAAGGAACCTCTTGTATCATGGTTTAAGGAACCCCTTGTATCATGGTTGAAGGAACCCCTTGTATCATGGTTTAAGAAACCCCTTGTATCATAGTTTAAGGAACCCCTTGCTAATTCTTATAAGTTTAATTATAGAGGCCATAATAACAAAATGTCACAGAAAAAGACCTTTAGAAACTAGATATTTTTTTATAAAACATTTCATTTGAATATATTTCCGTACATTATTGTAATAGGACGGGGTCCAAGGTTTCTGGGTCATCTTCTTTTGTTTATAAAGGTCAAAAATCGCATTGCTGGGTCATCTTCATTTGTTTATAAAGGTCAAAAATCGCATTGCTATACTCGCTAATGCATTTTATTCATACTGGAATTAGTTTTAACTGATTCAACTGTTTCTCCATTGAGAACGAATGAATAATACATAAAAGTGATTCAATAATAAAGCATATTTACACACCAAAAATGTGCCCCAAATCGTATCAGAGCGCTCCTAACCCGAAAATTATACCGGTACTCAAACAGAACTTATAAAGAATATAGTTAATGTGGGCTCTTGATTTTGCACCAACGGCAAGGAACACGAGAAAACTACTTTGAAGCAGATTTCACCTGTTCGGAACGTGTTTCTGTTATGTGAGGAAGGTGCGAATATTTTTCTTCATGATATCTTATATGTAAAACAAATGGGACAAACGGTTAAACAGATAACTCTGATAGTATAGTCCATGTCATCGGGGGCCTTTGGCTGATATCTGGACTCTCGGGCATGATATCAAGACAGTAATATATATGTATAATTACCTCTATATTTTGTACCCGATTTTCCTCATTATAGATATAAAATTCATCCGGGTCATCTTTGTTCCCTTATTTTACATATCTCATTGAAAATGTAATGTCATTAATAAAATTGCCTTCAATCATGCTATGATCACATCACATAACATATTGTGAAGCTGTAATAGTTTCCCGTATATCCGTTATTTCTCAAGTATGCCAGCAATATTTGTTATAAGCGTGACGTACGAATTAAATATATGGGTTTATTTGCTATACAAAAATTGTGAAAGAGTGTGTACCTTGTGTGCACGGTGAAAAACTTTGATAATAGCGTGCACAGTTGTGCGATAGGTATCACGGTAAATTCAATTAAGGAATGGCCTGTAAAAAGAACACGAAATCATATTAAAACTTATAACTTTCCTGATACGTAGACGCTGTACGTTGTTCCACTGGAGCCATTCGGATTTGTTCTTTCTATTACGCATATACATGTATATATGTCCACGTTTTATCGGATATTTATAACAACGGAACGATCGATTGTTAAATTGCCCAATTATATAACGATATGTTGTCATATTTCGGACATATCACGTACCAAAATTGTTAAAAGTATGTCGATATACAGTCATTCATACATGTACATGTACGTACACACAGATAAAATATAAGTTAAACAACATCACCTGTTAATTACAGGTAACGGATGCATTTTTTGTACCACTAGTCAACCGTGAAGGACGCATGAACAAATATCAAAGATATGATCGAGTTGGGTTTGATAACTGTCAAATTAATATGAACTCTAATCGGCGATCAACTCCATACAATTCACGTCGTACGTGTACTAGAACTGTACTTGACAATACAACCCCATTACTAACAATTTTACAGTAATTGTAATAATGTGGAACATGCATTGAAGAATAATTAAAAAAGTGCAAAATATATATGTACCAATATGATATTAAATACGTAGACGCTGTACGTTGTTCCACTGGAGCCATTCGGAATAGTTCTTTCTATTACGCATATACATGTATATATGTCAACGTTTTATCGGATATTTATAACAACGGAACGATCGATTGTTAAATTGCCCAATTATATAACGATATGTTTGACAACAAGGACGCGCTCTATTGCGAAAGAACTCTTAAACGCAAATCTGCCGTGTTTCTTCTTTTCTCTCTACATATTGTCTTGCATCTAATCAGATTTGATTTACAAAAGTTACAATAATATGTATGGAATCATATATGTTGCTGTCAAACTAAAAAAAAAAAATACAAAACAAATAGAAAGGATACATCCAAATCCCTTTGCTGAGAATAAGAAAAGGGGAAGGGCAAGCAGAACCTTTCAATTATATGTATTTTTGTCTGTTAATGTCACTCAAAAATCGATATAAGTAGACGGCATCTGTAGTAAAGGAGAAACAAACAACTAAAGAACAGACATCAAGAATCCGTGATTTAAACCTGAGGCGACACATTGTGCTCCCTAAAAGGTAAGCGTTTCCTGCAGCAGATGGGACACCTGTCAATCCATGACTTTTGTATCAAAAGTAATCTCGTTTGCTAATGTTACCTTTACAGTAGAAATGGTCCATTTTGTGTACTAGTATTGGGAATCGTTTCCATTAATGTTTTTTATTCTTCAAAACAATAAACTGTGTTTTGGTATCAGAAGTCAGATAAACTAAATGCACTGTATATAGTACGATGTCTCTTTTGTAATGCTGACAATGCTCTTACACGAGAGGCAAATGCTAATTAAAACGATTAGTCGTGGTTTATAGCAGCATATACAGTTTAACTTTAGGCTCGACGGAATCACCAAATCAAAGTTATTTACATGTTTTGTGCAGAGGCAGTGATTTCTTTTGACATTTTTCAAACACTTAATAGAAGAGTATACATCGTATAATAGCAAAACCGTAAATATACCAAAACAAACTGCTATCTTATAGTTCAAAGACACTTTTTCAAGATTTAAAATATTTTATTATAATTTTAATTGGAAACACAACTTAAATTTTTACTACGTCGATTCATAAAGCCAAAATAAATAAAACATCACAAAAAACCAATGGGTCGGTTTGCTTTTAGTTTGTTTAACGCCCTATTAACACTTAGGTGGTTTAAGGACGTGTCTTCGTGTGTGTAATGCATACATACGTGCGTGTGTGTACACTGTATGTGTGCTAGAGACAGGGCATGGTATGCTGATATGCTGCCTCCTTGCTATAGCGTGGATCTGATGCCGACTTTTCAGTTCTACCTCGCTTACAGTATTCCAACCGGTCACATTATACTGACAATGGATATGCTGAACGTTAAGCAGGGTCTCCCAACTACCAATTTATAGGCTGAAGGAAATTAAATTGATAACATTTTATTGCAAAAGATAATTTATATTTTGAATAGTGTTTTTTCATAACCATACGAGTATAAATTTTACCTTCAAAGTGACGACTGACCTCATGGACTGATCATCCACCACCAGCCAAAAACCATATGGTGTAAAAAAAAACAACAACAGAAATTAGAAGAGAAGGAAGAACCCTGTCAAATTTCATTGAGTCGTTGGTGAAATTTAAACATATGAAGTACATTTGTATTTTCACAACACCATATAAATGCAGTTATTTTTCCTTTTCCATTTAGGGGAAAAAAATCTACCGAGTATGTCTTAAACGGCCCTAAACTGTAGTTATCTTTACGCATTGATGTATTTGCTAACACCTACTCAGGTTGGGCATAACGCAGGAGGGTATGTATAATGTTAATATTATTACAAACTGAATGGTTCATTATACCCAACCTCTGTTTGAAACCTCTACAGAATGGTTAATTTGTCTTCGTGCGCTGTACATTATGCAATTACTCGCTTTTGGTGTTGGTATTTAACGGTGGCATCATGTGAGAAAAGTTATGGGTTCTGTTCGCTGACTTGATGTCTTAAAACTAACACTGAATGTTACCCGCTTGAAGTTAGGTGTTGAATGGTCAACGGTTATATTTGGTTAGCACGTTGTCGTTAAATTCTGACGGAGTTGAGTGCCGTGTTGCTGTGTGCAGGCTTTGGCATTTCAGTAAGATGACACTTTAAAGGGGCATTATTTTACCGTCGTCATTGCGGCCTTACATCTGGGGAGGACGTAAAACAAAACACAAACAATGTATTTCTACACGCCTATTCTCGAAATACGTTTTTATCATGCTCAGCAGAAAATAGAAAGTATTCAGCTATTGAAAATTGCTATCGCCATTTCACTTATATCATTGTAAACTCTGGCCTAAACATACAGTATAGGGAAGTAACATTACTTACTCTATATTTGCGTCTTTTGTCAAATAAATACTTTATTTCTTTAATTATCTTTTTGGCTATAGACATTTCGAAATCGAATAATGTTATCAATAAAATGTTGACACGGCAAAAGAACCATCAATGAGTTGACACCAAAACAAAAAGCAACTTATTAATGAGTCCGGTTTTCCTGGAAAGATTAAGATGTAATGTCTCCAATGATATAATAATTCTATGAATGTGCATACAATTACATATCGAGACGTGTTTGTTCTTCATGTAATTTCGCCTTAATAAAATGGTAAAATGATATTCCGAGCTATCTACTTTTACAAGGATGCATCGTATTATTGAACTTTTTTTTTTAATTTTGCCAAAAACTCATTTTGTAAAAACTGGAACCGCTAATTTCAAGACTGACAAATATTAGTTGTTTACCATAGGATTTAAACTTTACTTCACTCTCACCGATTCGGTTTGTCGCATATTGAATTCAGGAATGAGCAAAATCATGTGATAGATCAAGAAAGTATATTTTAAGGATCCCCGTACTACTGTCAAAAAATACAACATTGAAAGCTTTTCCCCGCAATACTATGTTTTTTTTATAAATTATAACTGAAAAGAGCACCGTATTTAACGTATCTTTTATGAAAAAATACTAATAATAAATGTACAAAATATAATCAACAACAGCGGCCTGAGTGTAAAACACTAAAGGTGCCAGACCGAAATTCAAATTATGGACTTCAGATTGTTATACAACATCGACTGATTCACCCCTCGACAACGGAGGTGTCCTGGACACGCAGTTCTTTTGTTGTTCCCGAAACGAAACAAAGGTGAAAACACTGTAGAAACGAAAAACTACAGTACAGTTGGATATGGATCCTTAACAGCCATCTGAAGATCCCGACTCTATAGCATGTGGTAAATGTATGCTCTTCATCAACATAGATGACTTCTTCCATCATGTATGCACGCTTTAGTTGAATAGTTTGTTTCCCTCTTATGTTTTTTTGATTTTGTGTTTGTATATGTGTCGTTTTACAAATCACCGAAACTTAGTCACCAGCAGTCCCCATATGCAGACTTCATGTAGAATTAACAATCATTGTCTAACTTGAGAAACCGTAGCAAGATCATCCCTATGTCATTATTATAAAAGGTAATACTTTTGGCCGTTTTTTTGTTGTTAATATGGTTTGGTTTATTGTGCATAGCGTTCTATTTATTTGCAAATTCAATACGAGACGATATTTATTAAATACACATGTAGATGAATAAGCCAAATATATAGGGCGAAATCAAATCAGGGAATTTGTTTATAAAGGCTAGATCAATGTTACAGGTCTAGCAAAGGATAGGTTTGGCGACAACGTTGTGAAGGTCAAGGACCTGAACAGCCTTGATGATATGGTGGTATATGTTTATTGCCGCAACAGTAACATGGTTATAGTGAACGGCCAGTTTTAATGGCATGTGATACCTTGTACCTATCGTAAATAAATTGGTGACATTGGTCAAGAAAACAATGAATTTCATACATACATATCTTTGATATTACTTGGACTTAACGTCAATATACATGGCGAGTGTCGTCACTGAAGCAGAAGTCGCTAAACCTTCCGGAACTCATGATCCTCATTTTCCAAGTACCTTTTTAATGGTCTCACTTTCTTTTATGCACATTTGCCCTTGTTTAATAAATTTGGAATTTAACTCATTGTTTTGCAGACATCTAGGTATTTTTATGATTTGTTACATACAATGCATTTTTTATTTCCAAAAAAATCATCCAATTATGTGTTAAGCCATCAATGCTTTAGTTTTGTATTCAGATTTATTGTTCAGTGTGCAATATTCGTAACTCAGATGAAGTTAACAAAGCAGCAATAAGATTACTTTACGATTCGGATTATATCTTACCTTTTTCTCATTAATTCAAGGACATATGGAGTCTGGTAATGTGTTCAAGGTATTTTGCAAAATATAAAAAGACCATGCATGTTTAAGGATACATACAGGAAATGAGATGACTAGTTATCTTAAGTTGTTAGGGTGCAAAAACACTTTTTGCAATTAATCGAACACTTCTATGCTTAACATGTCCAGATTAAAAGCTTTCATCGTCAGTGTAATATGTAATTTGTGTAAACGATGTAATCAATGTAAGAGCCTAAGTAGAAATGGTGTGCCACATAGCCTGCCTCCTTGCTAATTATCGGGAGTTCAGTAAGCGAACAGACTTGTTATAGGGATAATAAATAGTCTTTTGAATGCAATCCTGTCAGGGAGACGTGACTTGGTTTTGTTTAACAACAAAGGTCATTTTTATATCTGGCTACGCGTGCTTAGGCGGTATGTTGGTGTATTTGTCTCCTTCCAATTGCGCGGTACTTTCGAGTGACGTGATCCGAAATAAAAAGGAAAGTTACATAATGTGTATTTACCTTCGGGTAGAGTGGTACTTGAAACTCTTAAATATTAATATCTCGTTATATTTCAATTTTCAACCAAACTGTTGCGTAATAAAGGAATCCACTCAGAGATACATAAAAAAATGGAAAATTTAGAAAAGGGCAAATTGAAATGACCTAGAAAATAAGTTATATTTCATGGCGGTTTTACTGTTGTTAAACAGTTTTAAAATTAATATTGCTGGTGGACGACAACGACTGTGATGTAAAAATGGTTACGAATATAGCATATAATAAGAAAATGTTTTTTGAAAGTTCAATTGAGACGTCAGCATGGGTTGAGTAAGGTTTCTATTTCACACGGTTTTCTGTTCATTCCTGTCATTTCGTCCCTTTTATGTCTTCCTCCTCTTCACCCGCCTTCATGTTAACAAAGCTGTTGAAAGAACAAACTTCCCCAAACAGAGCTTAACAAAGGAAAAAAAATCAATACGTTAGGACCACAATTCACGTTTCTGTGTCATTGGATTTGTCAAATCTATGTACTCCAGATGCAAGCAGGTATGTTATACCTTACGCGGTAGGAAATACTGTTTACGCAGCAATGGGTAGGTTTGTACCATGAGTCATATAATGAAATAAGTTATAAATGGCTACAGAATTGACGTCATGCCTTTTGAGAAAGGAAAGGTCAGAACAACAATATCGACGAGACCCTTTAGCTGATGGTAACCTTTTCATTATGCACAAAGTATATATCTGCCTAGAAGAAGCCCGACCAATTACTGAAAACCTACTTATAGCGATGTTAACATTGATGATTCCTCTTTGTGATTAGGCTAGCCATCATTTAGACTTCCCTTTCATCGATTTTTTTGCAGTTTGAAGAAGTTGTTTGTGATAGGAGAGTGACTTAATTAGGTGCAGGTGTACATTGAGATTGATAAGAGTCGTCTACTATATAATGAATGTTTGTTCAGAAATAATTGCCCCTCAAGTTCATTTTGGGAGTTAAAATGAGTGTTAAAAAGAAAACTCAAAAGACATTACACGTATCAAAAGCAACTAAAAGGAGTATATTGCTAAAATGTTAATATCAAATTGTTGGGTAGTGCAAACGCAACTTACACGTTACCATGAAATGTTAAACAGTGAATGTAGTATCACAAACGAAACAAAAAGGTTTGTTTTCACATTAAGCGTGTACATTAAGTGTGCATGTTTGTATGTCCCGTTTTAATTCGGTAAAATTTACCTTACCTCTGCAGGTCGGTGGTTCAGAGAGAAAAAACCACCTGATGTTACCCATTGCATGATCGTAAGAGGCGGCTAAAGTGTGAACTCCATGCATCATTGATAATTTGCATTTGTGCTTTCTTCTTAAAGCGACCAAAAGAAAAAAGTGACTGCTGCACCAATTGCAATATAGGGACATTTTATATTTCACCCTACTTCTAACTACCTTTTGTTTCCTAGCGCCTGGCTTGGCAAAACCTCACTTTGGCTTTAATGTTAAACGTTCGCACCGATGAATAAATGAATGCTTCTGTCCCCAACTTCCTCTCAAAAATGGTAGTTGTCATGTCTACTTAACGTTCGGCATTAAGGGAAATGGCGACTACTGGCTCACGTGTTGTGAGTATAATGTGACCAGGCGGAATGCTGTGCTGGGTGCATTCATTGTGCTAGTTTAGCGTGATACAAATGTAGTAATGTAGAGTCGGCATCAGATTCGCGCTATCACAATGAGGCAATTACACCAACATACCCGTCTCTAACTCACATACACGCATACATTACACACATGGAGGCACGTCTTTAAATGACCCCAGATATTGATAGGACTTTTATCAAATTGACCTTTTTCCTATTGTTCATATGATAATGACACCCTTTACTGATCAAAGTTTGGATATTTCCAGATTTTGAAGCCTTATCAGCTCCTTTATTTCCACCCAAAACATTACCAAACACCGACAAACACCAGTACGTTTACCAAAAAAATATTGATGTTGTTTCTTAGGCCACCATAACACCAATTATCCTGTATTACATTGCAGCTAAAAGGCATGTGATGTTACATTATAAGATTACAGTGCTGTGTTTTATATGATTTTTTTTGTCTTATAGTCACCTTAACGAGGAAACACGTTCTTCTAGCTTTTACTCACACTTTTAATGTACAGAATTACATTTACATGTATTTTAGTCCTGGCCTTGGAAAGTATTGGCGACAACAAATCACACATTACTGGCAATATATTTTAAGAAATCCCTTATTTCTTTACGAATGAGGCAATGCGACGAATCGTTAAAGCTGAAATTGCATCTTAAATCTAAAATGAGCTGTTTAAATATTTATTTCCTACGCCGCGACACCCGTAGGTAAACAAAAAGTCGATTTTTACATCATTTGTTAGTTTTGAACTGCCGGCGAGCCTCTTTCAGCAGGTTGGTGACAGATAACATAGTTACATTCAGATTGAACACACTACTTCTGCTATGTGTAAATGGGTTCTCAAGGAATAATTTCTGCTTAATATACATTTAGTAGTGCCTACTATATAAACATCATAAGATAAATAAAGTACACGGACTTGAGCCGATAATGTAGTACATGTACCTGCATCAAATGTACAATCAGATGTTCTGGAAACACTATGCATACGAATTTATCTTTTTTTTCTTCTAAATACTTTAGCATTGTAAGTTATACAAGGCCGCCTTTATTTTAGTGTTGTGTCTTATGTTTGCATTTACTCAAAGATGAGGCGTTAGGAATATATCCATTTAATTTATAAAGATTATGTATAAATGAAGAAAACTACATTATGCATGTGTGTACGGTGCTCAATATTTAGTGTCTGTGACTTGTACATGTATGCAGTTGTGTAATTTACATGTATATACTGTTGCTCTCTAAAACAACTGTTATATTCCTCTCAAGTCAGACAGGAGTACATGTGTAGCTATACATATAAAAAATGAAAGTTTTTCAAGGTTGCTATTTCTGCAATATCGACGATATAAACGAGTTTAAATAATAGTTATGTCAAAATGATAACTTAAACAATATTGATTTCCTTCGCTAATTTATTTAAGTTTAACAAAACTCCATATCAAATAAGATCAGTAAACCGATTTCATCTGAGTACAGACAATGGGACGCCCTTTGATGTCGTTATCGAATGTAATACGATAAATAGATAATGTTCCTTTATCGTAAATCTGTTATTTCGTCCTCAGACAACATGCTATGATTGATGACCTTCACATCTAATTATTTTACGGAATATACATGGACGTTGCCGATTGATGTAGCGAGTAATAACCTTCATCCGTCTATTTTAATATCAATGAAAGGCTATCACAGCTGCAGCAACACGTTTAAAGTGTTATCCAGAGCAAGGTGGCCTTCATGAGTTCAACTCAAATGTATAGCAGCTACGTTTTCATGTATATATTCGTATCAAAAGCTTCAGCCTTTCGTCGACATGTTGTCAGAGGCCATAGCTCAAGATGATAAAATATCGGCAACAAGCAAACATATTCAATATTTTATTGGAATGATTTGTTTCAACAAAGATACACTTCAATTATCATGTTATGTGTTATGTAAGAATCGTATATACAACTGCCATTTCTGATTGGAAGCAATACATATGTAATGAAGTTTGTTCGACGACTTCACAATGCAACCTGGTGCCTGTACATATAAGATTGTATGGTCGAACAAATGTCAAATTCTTTTAAATCAGATTTATCTTTCGTATAATCATTCCTATATTACTCTTTTATCATGCTAACAAAGGCACGTACATCGTACAACAATTTGATTTGGAGTTATCATTCGCTTAGATATTTGATAAAATCATCAAAGGAAACACACGAGCGATTTCAAATGGCTGCTGATGGCTTGTCATTCTTTATCGCTGAACTATATGGGTTTATAAGACGATTCTTACATACTTCCAATCGTCCTTAATGTTTTTGATGTTCATATCATGATATGGATATTGTTATTTGCAAGGATGGGTTTTGAAAAGCATACGTATATAATTACACAGGAAAAGCAATATTGCCATGACAATCGCCATGTCAGATCAATTTCACCAGGAATACATTATTAGCATATAAAATACCTGCTGTACAGAAAGAATCGAGTGCAACTGTTTCCTGACTTAACACCGGCCTGGTAACGTCAGTCATCTCAGCAGGAAACTGTCAACTAATTGTCTTCCAAGGCATGCTTTAACTAACAGTACACCGCGCTTTTAATGCTATTTTACTCTCAGACATCCGGCATTTAAGTGTGACTTTTATATCGGTATTGTCATTGTCTTCGCCGTTAGGGTTTATAAATATAGTTGGATCTATTTTAATACTTGGTCTTATTTAACCCCAGACGAGCTTTCGCAATAAAAAAGGGCCAAAATATCTCACTGAAGCGTCAACAAAACCGTTATTCGAACTAATATAAATAGGACAAAATATCACAAAGGAAGGATTTGTATTTATACCTTGATAGATGAAACAGATGTACATGTATGTTGCAGTAAAATTCAATTTTTGAAAACTGTATTTAGTACCAAATTAAAAAAGATGCAATCATCTGTGAACGTTCATCATTGAAAAAGCACAAGGAGAAAAAAGACTAGGACCAAGTTATTCCAAAGACGATCAGCTTAATCACTGCTAAATGCACATTTTAAACCTCTCATTATTTGGTGAACATACAACGTAAAAGATAGTAACTTTACATGTAATATATTCTGCTATAATATTTCCGTTCTGGACAGTTTTGCATGTGTTACTAAATTAATGGTTGTGTTTTCTAGATATATACTGAACAAAAAAAGAAACGCACAAAGTCCCCCTGCAGTACACCTTAGCTGTAAGGAAATAATGGAATATTTGGTCAGGTATTACATCAAGAACGATCTCCCTTCTCAACAATCTACCCTAAAATCAGCCAATCGTGACGATGTCATTGTGTGGCTTTTTGTGAGCTTCTTTTCTCCTAATCACGCGGCGTGATCAAGCCTCTAAGTTCAGCCACATTAATTTTCCACGATGGCATTTTGATTTCGTCAATGACTGAGATGCCACGCTTAACGCAAATTCAGAGGGGAAGAGCAATTGCGATGTTGATGGATTGTCATAGTCAAACTGCTGTCGCACGGCAGGTTGGTGTTGGCCCGTGTTTAATTAACCGTCTCTGTACACGTTTCCGTGCTACTGGGTTAGTTTCTGATCGTGCCAGGAGCGGTCGCCCGTGTGTAACGACCGCACGACAAGACAGGGCGATTCGATTGTCGCACTTGCGCAACAGATTCAAGACTGCTGTAGAGACTGCGTCGCATACCTTAGGTACTCATGGCAGACCTATTAGTCCTCAAACTGCCAGGAACCGCTTTCGTGCCGAGAGAATCATTGCACGCCGACATTATGTCGGGCCACCTCTGACACCACGGAGGCGGCAAGTGCGTCTTGACTGGATGCGCAGACATGGCCCGAATAGGTTTGGGATGCGTCGATGGAGGCGTGGGATGTTCACCGACGAGTCTAGCTTCTTTCTGTATCGCTCAGACGGAGGAAAAAGGGTATATCGCCGACGAGTTGAGCGTTTCGCCGACGCATGCGGGGTTGAACGCGATAGATTCGGTGGGGCTTCTGTAAAGGTTTGGGAAGGCATCTACCATGGAGTAAAATCCCATTAGTGGTCCTGGATCAAAACCTCAATGCCGTTCAATACAGAGACCAGATTATCCAACCACATGTCCCTCCACTTCTCAGACGTCATAACCTGATTTTCCAATAAGACAATGCTCGACCGCATGTTGCCAGAGTCTGTCGTGAATTTCTCAAGGCAAACAACGTTCAGCCTCTGGAATGGCCCCAATATAGCCCCGACATGTCTCCTATTGAGCATCTGTGGGATAATCTGGACAGGCGTATTAGGAAACGTCCAAGTTGATCGCAGCATTAACACGAGAATGGCACAGCATTCCCTTAAGGCGAATACATGTTCTCATGAATTCAATGCATAGGAGAATCCGTGCAGGGATTCGTGCAAAAGGTGCCGACACCAGGTACTGAAGTGTCATTTTGTTTTTCGCGGGTATCCCACTTTGAGTAACTACTGATGACACGAGTGACGTAACACAGACTTTTCGTCTACAGTATTGTAAAGAGTAGACTTGTCATTTAGTTGTGCGTTTCTTTTTTTGTTCAGTATATATATAAAAAATACACTGAAAAAGCTGATAACCATTAGAACTATTTCGCCCTGGACTTTCGGAAGGGTAAAAAAGATATCCCTGTTACGGGTATATATTTACGAAAATATTTTCCAGTCTTTTTTAATTGATCCGAATCTTGGTTTTTTCCCCCTTTTTGTACGTGAAATTCACTAATTGAAAACATCCATGTTCGCCTAGTATTAATTTCGCCTTTCACATGTTATTACTATATATTGAAGGTTGTGTCAAATATTCGCTGCAATAGAAAATTCGCTCTCAGTAAAGAACTAAAAAGGGAAAAATACAAATTGGATAACACAACTATTGCAAGAAGCGCTCTATTTCTTAGCGAAGCATTATGTCGTCAACCTCGTTTCTTTATCGAATGGAATTTCAAATGGTTATTTGTTTTCAGCAGAAGTAGCGTACAAAGCGTAGATATTTACACACATATGGTACTCTCTGGGTGTTTTTTTTTTGCTTTTTTTGTTTTTGTTCGTGAAGTTCTTTATTCTTTGCATTGTTTATGAATTGTGTTGTTTGTTTTGATTATGTGTTTTCCTATGTTGATCGCTATGATAAAATGAGTAAAATATATACAAGAACAAACCTTAATTTTCAAGCGGGTACTGTCATTTTTACATCAGAAATATTTTTTACAATTACAAATAGCAAAACAAAACTGTCAATGATGTTAGGAACCAACAAATCGGAGGTTCAAACAGAATTATCTATGGTTCACGTAAAATATAAATTTCTTTCACTAGACATCCACAGATGCATATCACAGTTTGATTGTAGCTATACCAATATTTTATATTAATTGACGAATAATCACATTGTAACTACATTTAACGGCAAAACATAAGCAGACTTTCCACCATGATTTCTCTCGCCCATGTACGCTTGTAAAACATTCTTTGATACTCTATATGGCTAAAGTCGTCAAGCCTTGTGGCCGCATGAGTACTTACTGACACTGTATCGTACACAAGGTACATGTCGCCGACTATAGCGTATGCCCTAAACAACAGGTAACGATATCGATTCAAATGTTGAGCTGCTGCTATCAGTCCATTTCTCTTACACATAAATTTGGAATCCGAAACATCACCTTCGTCGAAAAGATTGTTTAGACACAGATCATGGAGTCATTTATCATGTTCTGTATCGATAGGTAGTTTAAGAGTCATGAAATTGTTAATATTTGCTCGAGATTCATTGTTGGATTTGAATGTCATCGATCCAGGGCCTGGTGTTAATTGGGTGTGGTTTGTCACGGCCCGCGGAGAGTCCATAGTCCCAGAAAATCTGCTGAGTCCCGTACTCGAGTCTATGTCACTTTCATCGTAAAACTGATTTGATTGAAATTTGCCTTTGAAGTAGGAACCACTCTTAAAGTTGATTGGAGTTCTTCTGGTAGACGACTGGTAGTGTACCATGACACCCCGAAGCTTCTGTCGTTTCAGGGCCGCTTTCAAACAACAGCAGCAGCGAACTAACTCCCTCTTGAAATTGATGGTGAACATTCCTGGAACAGAGTAAACTTTGTGTAAGTGTTTTTGTTGCCCGATGTCACAAAGGCATTGTAAGGACTACACTGAGTTAGACCATCTGTGATTGGCCTTCTGCCCTATCTGAACTTTTATCCAACGACCCCATTTCCTTGCTTCTCGACGGAACGCAGTGGTAAACATCCCTGTAACAGAAATGTTTGGGCTGTAAATTATTTAAGTGACCCTAGCTTATATTAACCTGAAATTCATAAGTTAGGTAGCTTTGTAGTATTTGTTTATGTTAAGTTAAGACCAATAATTTACCATTGGGGACATCATACAGCACAAGATGTACTGATGATAGATTTATTATGTCGTTCGCAAATGTATTCTTAAAGGGTTTCACTGTTACCAAAAGCGAAGTAAACGGAACAGAAGGATGTTAAATATTAAGAAGTAATCCAATTACTAATAAATTACGATGTCTAACGCACATACTGGTTTGCGCACTTTTTAATACTTAAAATTATTGCCAGTCTTCCGTTAGGAAAATGTTCATTGCTTGATTTTAAAAGCTAATTTGATTGTGATCATTGGAACAATTCGTCTTGATCAACCCGGTTCCTGGATTCTGACAAAAGTTTACAATGAAATACAGAAAAATACCTGCTCATGTGACTAATTAAGAGACAACCTTCATGAAAATTCAAAATTTTAATTTCTCAACTTGCTGTTATTTCTTTCATTTCTTTCAGAATTGAGTTTATATTCAAGGGTTATAATCGCTAGGAGAACAATGTTCAGACTTTCGACGGGTAAGTTTATATATACAGGTTGGACGGTATTATCAATTATAGTGTATCATTTTCGCCACGATTGTTTGAAAATTATAATCGATGAATGTATTTGATTCGATTCTATCACAGAGTATACTAAATGATGGCATGGTGGACATGTACATTGTATTAGGTCCCGCCAATATTGGTAAAAACTTATAGGATCCAATGTACTCAAACGTACTGCGTGTATCACGCACATATATCGATGTATGAACCTGTACATTTATTCCAGTGTTGGAAGCATGATCTGTTGTCTTAACCAATATTCAATCATTTTTTCTCTCACTAATTGACGTTTCTGCAAACCGTTAGTATATTCTCGAAACCATTGAAATGAAATCAAATGGAACCTGGTATACAACCTCAACACAAAAAATAGGAAATAGGAAAACTATAATGCTAACGAGAGAGACAGACTACATTTCAAAGGATTTTAAAGGTTATTTTCGTAATCGTTGTTTCCATTTTTTTGTCAACATGTGGGATGATTTACCACATCACGCGGCATAAAAAGGCTGATCATCCTCTCTGATGCACTTTTAATAGGTTTCCGACGGATGGCTTACGCTAATACCTTCTGGGAGTTACCATCTCCCTTCCTGTGATGTATTGTTAATGGCTTGCTGAATACAA
Organism: Mizuhopecten yessoensis; assembly: GCF_002113885.1. Lineage (NCBI taxonomy): Eukaryota > Metazoa > Mollusca > Bivalvia > Pectinida > Pectinidae > Mizuhopecten > Mizuhopecten yessoensis. The sequence goes on from NW_018404492.1 coordinate 4,620,267, forward strand.
ACAATTAACGGGTTATGATGTACTTTTACATTATGGGGTTAAAGCAGACACAGGAAACATTTATGAGGCATCAAAAAGGGCAAAATTTCACTAATGGCATATTAAATTTCTATTACTTTAGTAAGTTTTTGTTTAAAAAGAACACGCATGTCCATGAACTGTCATCATTCTTTTGTGTCATTATCACTTTCTCGTTAGGAGACATGTATTTACCCTTTCCTATTCACAATAATTTGGTTTAATTTGTTTTAACAGCTAAGGTCTTTCAATTAACATTTTCATGAATCCTTATTGATTTATATTAAAATAAGTATTTAGCAAAGATTCAATTTCTTGAGTTGTACTTTTAATAAAATTTTCAGCTTAAAATAATATCCTAAATTATTAAGGAATTTGGGGTGGGTTAAACTTAATTCGCTAATTGTTACGCATTACCGAAATAGTCGTGACCTATATCAAACTGAAATGTACGATAATTAAACAGCAGCACCATTGGGTCAGTTGTTTCTAACTAAACGACGTCAACAAAATTCTATTTTTAGAAAAATTTCTATAAATAGTTATAATTTTGTTGGGTGTTTTTTGGGGGAGGGTGGGGTGGGGGGGGAGGGTATTGAGATACCAAAAATGTCCCCTTCTCAAAGTTAGGGTTTTCTTATATTCTATTTTAATTTACATACCATCTCAAAATATATAAAAAAAAATCTGTATGACCCCTTTGCGTTATATTACAATATAAGCTGGTAAAACGTCTGTGATTTAATACACGTTATCTAGGATCACCACTTATTCACACTGTTGTCGTAATAGGTTCCACTTACCATACACTATTGGATCCATGCAGGAGTTAGAGACGGCGAATAAAAATAACCCCTTCTGTATCTTTGGGTCTAACTTTTTTGCGGAATCCCTGAAATAAAAACGAATTATTGTGTCAATAATTCCTAGCAAACGTCCTGAAACGTCGTTTGTTTTTGTCGCTAATAACACAGTAAATGCGTCGGAATGATCCGTATAATTGGCCCATGATGAGATGATTATCGAAAAATGGTGATATATTTGGATTACTGTTAAGGGTCTGGTTGAAAGCAATCGTAAATAGACGAGCTGGTAAAAGCAAACGTCATAGGCAATTCCATAAAAAATGGAAAAAGCACGAAAAAAACTCGTGTCGATGGCGTGCGAAGAAACGTTCTTCAAATGTCTCTCAGATGAATACTGTTAAAACAATGAAAACCTAGTGACGTGACCTCTTATAACGACCCAAATAACTGCGATTGATAGCTTTGAAGTAATGGCTTTCAAAATAGTGCCCTGTTTTCATAATATTTAAGACCTGCCTTTAATAATCTGTTGAAGCCTGTCTAAACAGCATTAACAGATTTCTATTAGATACGCATTTCACGTTAAGTACATAGATCAAATAGAAATATAATGACGTGAACATTAAAGAAATTGGAAAAAGCCAGAACGCAAAATACTTAAAATGCCACCAACTCAAGATATTTGAGCACGTATATCAAAACAATTATCAAAAGTTTTAAACATTTCTAAATTCACTTTAATGTATGATTTCATGTGCTACCATCTGATTTTGAATAGCAAGTGTGCGTAAGACTCAAACTACAAAGCTTCATTTGTGCAATACACTAGCAAACTATTCAAACTAATAAAGCAAATGTCATACCATTTTTCAAATTGCAGGTTTAGTACATGTATGACATAAAACTAGCAATGCGTATGTGATGTGTCATGTAAGTATCTTGCAAGTTGTTTCGAAGAAAAACTCCATTTTGCTGAATAAAAAAAATATAAGGGGAAGAAGACGGAATGATAATGAGAGATTAAAGACGACTAAAAAAGTAAATCCTCACAGAAGACACACAAAAGCGAGCCAAACCTTTTTACATACATTTGTATGTCAAAGGCTTGGTAACGTCTTAGTTATATATATTTTAATCAGAAAACATGTTGGACTGTAAAAAGCGGATCGCGTGTCGGACAATAAGGCTGACTTTGCTTTCTTAGAATATAAAATGTAAGTATGTGTTATAGAGGTTTGAAGAATGAAACGTCACTAAGTAAAATTCCACCCGGCGAGCTTATCCAGTGGAGGTACATGACCAACATTAATTTGTAAGAAAACAAATTAAATGTTCCCTAATTATAATTTCTTTTGTTCCAGAAGTTTAAGATCAGATTACATTTTATTACTTCCGGTTGTAAGTGCTGCTTTAGCAGATCGATTCACTTTGCATTTCCGATCATACAGACATGACCAAGAACAAGAATTCAGATCAGATGACAAATTAATGACGTAATTATCACTGTGTATTTTATGAAGGGTATATAACCATTACTCAACTTTGATATTTGAAAGCGTCAATAAGAACTTACTTGTCAAACCACCACCAAGCCGATATCACGAAATAAGGCGTCCAGCACAGCACAAATACACTGACTGAAATACAGACGGAATACAACTTAATAATATTTCTCAACAATACTTTATGAGAAGGCAACAACATGACAGTCACGCAGAAGGTCATTATATTATATTCCTCGACACATCATGAAAAACATCATAATACAAGTAATTTGATAAAATGTTTTCCAAATATTTTATTAAAACATTTCTAAACAGATGCATCATTGTAAAAGCACACTTATTCTTTGAGGCGTATGAAGGATGTCATTATTCATCACAGCCTTTCTGCGTCAATTTAATTTTGAATTTAAAATAAGTCGATCCTAAGTGTTCAAGTAATTCATTCTTAACGTTTTAAGTGAAACAGCTGCTTTCCAATATATATCGATGAAGATTTTTAGAACATGCGATTCTCTGTTGTGTGTTCGACTATTTACAAAAATGTTCAAAAAACAAAAACGGGATTTTATTACGAAGAAGATAATTGATTTTATCATAAGTATGCCCACGACTCTACCGCGGTTTTGGCAATCGCGTGAACATAATCATACAATTGCTTCAATATGGGTCAGATATGGACATAAAATGAAAATCTGAAGAAGCAAAGACATTCCGCTAGATAATTTATAGTTATTCCAGTGCCTACATTATCAGCAAGTATAACAACTGTATCTATGTAACCGGCGAACAAGATGTAACGGAGAGGTATTTGTAGTATAATATTAATATATGAACAAAATCTAATTGTATTGGGAACCATTACAGAAGTCCCCAACACTGCCCCCATTGTCGCAATGATGAACCAGAAGCATTTTGTAATGCCATAAAATAATACTTTAATTTTGACCAATCAGGAGCCAAATTATAGAGGCCATTTCGTCTAATCACGTAACGGGGTCTGTAGTAGTGTTTGTTGTACAGGTAAACACCAACTTACCAAATTTGATCCAAATCTGACAATATCTGAATTGCAACCAATGAGAAGGAATTGTATGGTGACAATTTCAACCAACCAGAAAATGAATGTCATAGTAACATTTGCAGAAACATTAAAGCAGAACTAAGGTTATCGAACGCTGAAATCATTTTTAAGAGATTTTGGACAAAGTTCGGAAAAATCTAAAATTATATCGGAGAACCGGAGATCATTGTACTCCGCCTTATGCCAATAATCAACTGTGTAGTTTTAAACAAAAACTGTCTTACAAGACTAAGGCATAAGAATTATGAACACGGAGTGAAACCAATATTTGGTTTGTTTTCTTGATTAACGTCCTATTCCATGTAACAGCCGGAGTTTCCGGAGAAAAAACACCGACCTATTGCCAGTACCTGGCGACCAATAAGTCCACCACTTCGTTTGGGGGACTTAACAGTCTTTTTGAATAGGAGCACGTCAGAGGTAAATACTATGACATTCAATACAAATATCAACATGAATTCAGAACACGTTTACAGTGACTTTGCGGAAAAAAGTTAAAGAAATAACTTTTCTGGAAATGTCAAATCGATGCAAAATATCGTGCTGACCACCAAAACTGCAACACAAGGCAAAGGTTGATTCTTTTATTGATCATTAATCACGTAATAAATTTTAACACGCCGGCATAGCGGTCTTGCAAACGCTCGTATCACATAACCCAGGGGATTACGGCTTGAATCATTGTGGAGAACGTGCAAATGCACATTATGAAACGTAATTCGAAGCAGACAAGAAAACATTAATTCGATCTCATCAAAATCAGCTGAAATCAAAGAAATACAAAAAAATGAGTTTCATAGTTATGTAATTCGACATTAATAGCCGTGCGTCATGTTTGAATAAGAATTTTGTTTCTAGAGTCACAAGTTGTTAGTATCACGGGAACGGTGTCTTAGACTTTGTTTAACGTCCTATTAACATAGAGTGTCATGAGGCATCTCGCAACATATTTCTTGAATGTATAAAACTAACTTGTTTTTTGTTATACAAATTCCTTTTCCTAGATTAACATATATTTTTGTTAAAATGTTTATTCAAAATTTATTTGAGCAAATAAGCCGATTATTTTTAAAGGGTGTTAAAATGAGCTGAAAAAACAGATTTTAAAATTCTTTTTATAGAAAAAAATGAAAGTTTGCATTACACCAGAATACTGAACAATACCTTGAAATGTTCATCTGTGTTTTTAAGCTTTTTTCGGATGTGCAAGGTAGAATACCTACCACACGTATCACTAGTGTCGGGATTAAACCACGTGTTATTACACCGTTATCCATTACTAAAGTCAGAATTATATACCGTAACACTTATAGCTTATATCAGATTTTGATTATTTGTATGGGGTTTGGCCTCCTTGCGACAGCTTGAACCATATGATGACGGGCGCCTGGAGAGAGAGAGCGCCCCAATGAAGTGGAGTAGGAGAAAAAAAAGTATGTGTCGGAATAATATTACAACTATTAACATTGTATGAATTTGATCACTGCTACATTGTTTAAATAATGCCAGAAATAAACCCACCTACTACTTGTGTGGAAGACATACATGTAAGGCAAACATATATAATGTGTACATTTGGTAATAGATTGTATGCTAAAATAAATAAGTCAGCACTGTATAATAGCTTTTCGTCCTTTTAGGATTAATCACGTTCACCTATTTATAGTTATGACGAACCTTTCGTATCTGACAGCATCGGAATAAGACCACATGTATTACAATTAAAAAAGTACTAGTGTCAGAATTACCGTATGACGCGACATTTTCGCCATATTTTAACTTTCGCCGTTTTGGCCCTCGCCAATGAAGGCAAATTTACAAACTATACAGTAGTGATTACATGTGAAGGACGAAATAACAATTAAGCGAACATGGATTTTGTCAGCAATGGGCGAATATTTGACTAGGCGATAGACTATATCAGACCATGAACAAGTGTGGGATTGGAACAATACATATCACTGGTATCGTTATAAGGAAATACCTATTATTAGTGTCTCAATGATACCTCGTCTGTCGCTGATGTTAAAGTTACACATCACCTAGTATAGCAGTTCTTACCTATTACTAATGTCATCTTTAATGTTCGAGTCCTCGCCCGGCGTATGTTTCCCATAGAAGACCGGCGTAAACGGCTCCGAGCCTTCGCTGATAAACCTGTTTCTTCTGGAAATATATCAATCAGATTATTTATCTATACATGTACGATATATTTTTATCATAAAATTCATATATATAAGAATTTTAAAATGTATATTGTTCGCAACAATTTATCTAACAGAACTTTCAAAACAAGAAGGTATAATTACTTTTCAGGCAATATAAAATCCAGGAAATTGGTTTATGACCATTATTTTAAGAAAATAGTCCTATCAAAACGAGGATACAAATAAGATCAAATGTCGTTTGGACATTACAAAGCTAAACATTGGCAATTAAACCCGTATCTTTGTGTGGCAGTCACCCCTGGTAAGACAACATCGGCAATGACCAGCTATGTCAGTGTTAATCATGTTCTTATATGGACACACTAAACCCATTAGTGAAGGTACCGATAACATGTATTGCTGAGATAAGACCGGGATAGGATGATCATAAAATGGTTGTGTGTGGTGATTAACAATTATAATTGGTATTTCGTGAATCTCAGCCCGACCGTGTATCACCTACAACGACAGCATTAACTCATAATATGAATCTTCGTTCTCGACAAAGGTAGATCCATGGTACATTGTAGTCAGACAGTGACCGTTCAATGTCTACTATTCTTATTTTAACATTAATCCAGCTCATTTCGGTACGAGAGAAATATAATGCAATTTTTGACCGCTTGTGATTTTTTAATGGTTATATTTTGCATTCATGAAATTTGGAGTTGATATGCCTATTTCATCTAGATTGCTTTTTATGTAAACAACAAGCATTTTAGTTAATGAAATCAACAATAAATAACACAGCACCTTAAAGATGTCTGAACAAGACAACGGACCGACACAGGAATTGTTTCTGCGTGTGGTATATTATTTTGATAATACATAACTGCTCAATAGAACAATATTTGTTTTGTAAGACTAAATAAGTTAACATGTTACTCGAGTTGCAAGCCGATTACAACAGTTAGGCTGAGTCACCAACAAAACACATGCATAGTTTAAAAACCAGACAACAACTTTGAATGCGTTAATCTGATAGTCGTGGAAACAAGTGGCCATAGTTACTCGGTCTGATCGTAATTGTTGGTGATAAAACAGCGAGTTTCTAAGCAACCCATTCCTCAATTGGGAATGCTTGTACGCTATAATAATTATTACTCGTCCTAAAAGTACATTGTCGGTAATAAAACAAACGACGTTTGTGTAGATCGGTCATTTGCACTAAGAACACTTTAACAAGTCAACTTAATAATGACGTCATTTGCTAATTCCAATCATATACCAAAACGATCTAAGAGCCGCCAGATGTGACAGTTACATACTTTAACCAAACAACTATTTTAGAGAGCAACAATATTCCTCTCCGTTGGTCATTCCTTGCAACAAATTTGTGGGTTTTTAAAGTCTAGATACGAATAATGTTATAGAGGTATAACAGTATGTGGTATATGTCATAGTAATGGAGTACTTATATAATGTTCGTTAACATATCTTGGCCGTTAAAACCATTAAAAATATAAGTTTATAATGTCCATTACCGTAGCCCGAATGAACAGAATCAATCACTAATCAGATAATAAATTTAACGGATATCAAACCTATCTAGAAAAGACTAGTTCTTATTCATTAAATGTACCACGCAAACACGTGAAAACCCAGGCGACTAAAGAAGCAATTGATAGTTTGAGGAATAAATATGATATTCATTAGAAATCCATGGCGTGACAGGCATGACTTTGATACATATACGACCTATTCCTTAGTATCGAACAATGTATGGTTTTGTTTGATTGTTAACCCGATTGGGGATTCGTCCTTGCTACAGTTCCATACACAGATGATTTCAATATACTACAGCCACTCAAGGTCCATATATAGTGACATCAGACTTAAATGTCATAACCTGGAAACAGTTACATCTTGTGTCGTTGAACTTTAGGATTGATATAGATTTTTTAACTTTTTTTAAATTAAGCATTGCTAAATTTTCAGTAGTAAGAGAAACTTACCTCTACTCTGTTTTGTTTTCTTGGATATTTCAAACAATATTAGAGAATATGACGCTGATATGATGAGCAGAGGAAGAGCGTATAATGTGATGATGTTGAAGAGATTGTATGCTAGTTCATGTTTGGCTGTCGGGAAGAAGTTGAAGGTAACGCACTGTGTATACCACGGATGCTGTGGATGGTGCTCTACGTGAAATATAACACTCTGAAAAGATAAAAAATACAATCATTGAGAAAACAAATTCATGCATACGCAAACACAGGCATTACATAATTTAAGTTCCTGTCTTATTCTGATATTAAACCTTCTAAAGCGAATTTCGTTTTAATCGAATTGCCAACATCAATGGTCTTTAGAAATAAAGTACAAGTTATTTACGATTCAACCAAACGTAGGTTTATGTGCAACAAGTAGAGTGGACCGCAGAGAGGAAGTCATCCTTTGGCGACTACGTATACATGTAGCCCAAACCTATATCACACGTAATTACATTTTACGCAAAGAAGACCAACCTCATTGTCACGCGTGCGACCAACCTCTTACAGTCAAAAATACCGTTTATGAAAAGTTCATTTGATATAGTTTCTGTGTAATTGATACATGGTTATTTGCACTCAATCGATCTTTTCAATAAGATTTGATATGTTTAACAACCGATTCGTACGCAATGTATTTATGTTTAACACTTACTGTTTGATGTATTAACTATTGTGAATGTCTTTCTTTACAGTGTTGTTTGGCCCTAAAAGACTTACATTGACGATGGGCCGTAAAACAATGGAAAATATTGAAAACATTGAAAAAACACCTACATAGGTTGTTTTTTAAATAGACGAATACAATAGTTATTTAAAAGTAAGATTCTAGACAAACACAACCAATGGATATGTATAATAACATAAGAATTTGAATCAGCTAAACATTTTCAACGAACGGCTGATGGAAGGTTAGAAGCAAATTTGACCCGTCATGCTCGCGGGTTGGTTTATAGGGTTAATTGCCTTACTAACAGCTAAAGACACGTGCTATGTATGATTGTGTGCTGCTACACGTGTGTGTATTTGTACAGTTTTTAGGAAGATACGTCAATCAAGTACTATGCTAAACCACCATGCACAGTACTTCACCCGGTCATATTATACAGACAATGGGCAAACTATTAAAAACCCTTACTAGGAACGTTTATCTAGAGAGTAGAACGGCTTTAGACGTATTCAATATTAATCCCAACTTACTTGAACCCATTTTTTAAAACATTTTGCCCTTCCATAATGCGACTTTCGCTGATCAATGATACTTGGTTTTGTTAACCTAACTCTAAATGCTACATAAGAAAGCATCGCGGTACTTATCACCTCTCAATCATTACCAACTGACTTAATATAGCGGTTCTATGTTTTCTACTTGAAATGTTTTCAGATTTCATCCTTCGAAGTAAATAAATGGTAACTAATATACATTTATATCGAAACGCGATAAGCGCTTAATAACATGAAGATAACACAATACACTATATGTGCGTACAAATTTCATATTTTACAACGTAATAAAATAAGAATAATCTTTCGTCTGTATCTACATTGATTTATATTGGTTCAATGTTATAGTTTTCAATGACTATGGACCTTGACTACACGTAGATTGTATCTTTAATTGATTCAACATTCATTTGGCAGTCGCAATGGCGAGCATCCATTTCTACACTCTGTTCACCTCTGCTGCGTCTTGATATAAATCTGTCTGCTCATTCGTAAGCCTTTGAATTATGACATGATTTCTATTTTCAATGGTTTTATCTCAGTTCTGAACTTCCACTTGTCGTAACACACGTTAATGCATTAATCGTAGGTATCTGATATGCTTGTATTTTACAACGTTATGACATACTGGGGAAAGATGGTATTACAAAAAAAACGAGGGTCGGCACCGCATATGTTGTACAAGTAGACACACTGATATACTAGCGGGGGAAAAAAAAGAAACAAACTTCACGCGGAGAATTGTTATAGAACATGTACTGCCTATTGTATATACATGAAAATTCACACACATGACCGAGTATGACACATACACACTATCCGTGTGTCATTGACAGTTGTCCCATGCAGTTTGCTCTCTATAGGCGTTGTCCAGCTATTCAATTCGACAATGAAAGTCTATTTTTCAACTGTTGGGTCACTCTGTTGAGACCTTTGAACAGTAACAACAGCATTATTACGTTTTAATTTGTGATTAATGCTAGGCCGAGGCTCAATGAAAATGACCGCCTCCGGATTATTGGTTTGCTTCAAGATGGTATGGACCAAGCCGTTGTCTCTACACGTTTTCATGTCCATCGAAACACAATCAAGGATTAGTGGAGACGACATCAACAGTTTGGCCACGTCGGCGATCGACCTCGTGCAGGACGTCCACGTGTGACGTCACGTCAACAGGACAACCATATTCGGCTTGTCCATTTGAGAAATCGCTTCGAAACGGCAAGTTTGACTGCACGGACAATCCCTGGGTTGCTACAAATAAGCCCGAGAACTGTACGGAACCGATTGCGTGAACGAGCTATCCCTCCGCGACCTCCTGCAATCCTCCCAGTTCTTCTGCTACGTCATCGTGTAGCACGTCTGGACTAGTGCAGAAGGCATCTGCGATTTACCCGACGGGATTGAGCCCACGTCGTTCCATTCGTGCAAGGGCAGCAACGTCACATTACGCTACAGCAGGACAACGCCCGGCCACACACAGTTCGTGTCGCTATGTACGTTCTGGCCCAACAGAACGTTGACGTGTTGCCCTGGCCTGCTGTATCCCCCGATATGTCGCCCATTGAACACGTCTGGGATGAAATGAAGCGCAGATTACGGGCATCACCTAATCAACCGATGACGTTGGCTGATTTGGCTGCAGCGTTGGTACAGATCTGGAATGCCATCCCACAAGCATTCTTGAACCGTCTGATAGGCTCCATGCGTCGGCGTTGTCAGGTTTGCATTCAGGCAAAAGGTGAACATACGAGGTAGTAACTTTGTGAATTTAGTATTTACCCCTGCTGTGTTTACGTCACTCCTGAGCGGAACTTAATGATTCCATAACAAGGAAAATGGAATGCAACTGTTAATAACCTTGTTGTTCTACGTCATACATATTTATTTTTATAACATTTTAGGCATGCACAGTTTCTTTTTCCCGCTAGTTTATATATAAAACAAAGTAAAACAATACAATGGTGTAATGGAAGACAGGTGTATGTGATACTCTTCGGCGACGTGTACGAGATTTATCGGAAAAGCTTCAGTGAGCCAACCCGCTGTGATTATATATACAATGACTAAAACACTTAATCTGCAGGTTTCTTTTCCGAGCAATCTCATGTTTTTGTCCAATAAGTTTCTTTAACAAATTTTATTTATTTACATGAAAAATAAATTACATGTATAATAGAAATACAAGAATACAATATAACCACTGAGGAAATTTGTGTAATGGTCAGTATTAATGGAATCTTCTGAAAAGCAGTAAGCATGAACCTATACGTTATAGTGATGCTTCAGTTCCATGAAATATTGTGCGTTATATTAATTTCAGGTGTGGTACGTATAACAAGGGAGTGAACCTTAAAGCAGTTGCATCTTTTTCTTAAACATAACAATGTTTTTTCTCCAGTTGATTGCTTAGTTACTACTACCAGGGTTTCAAAAACTTTGTTCGTGGTATGTTTTTGTCCGGACATTCAGAGAAAAAAGTATCACCAAAAGTCTATTATAACTATAGTCCTTTACATTAGTAACTAAAAGCTCTGAAATCCATACGCTTTAATGAGCATAGACGACAAAGACAACTGGGTGTATGATGTATCTTCAAATAGAACCGACTAGGCATCGATGTTTCTATATAATGTCTTTTTACGCTATTTGTAAGGGCGCTGACATCTATATTATGTATCAAGTTACTAAATGTCCAAATAGCGGCATATAAACCACGGGCGACTAATGGATTAATATCGGAATAAACTGTTTTATTATGTTCTCCGAAGTCAAATAAATACATATACTCATCACCGCGTCAACACAAAAGGACAACTCGTATGGATACGTGTGGTTTTGTTGGGGGTATCGCTGCCCCCAATAACATGATCGTAAGAGGCGACTAAATTTGGGACTTTATCTTTTCTCTTCTTTCTAAATAACTTTGTTCTTCCTGAGGTCTCCCTTGACAATGCCTCACTTTTGGCCATTTGTTGAGCGTTCGCCCCTGTGAGGAAGGCTTTGGGTTTGTCCCCTGGCCGAGACATACCAAAGTCTTTAAAAATGGTAGTTTCTACTCCTGCTTAACGCTCAGCAAATTAGGAGTTGGACGGCTGGTTCGCCCGTTGTCAGTATAATGTGACAGTAAGTTACAGTGAGGTAGCACTATGAATTCGGCATCATTTCCGCGCTATCACAAGGAGAAAAACACGAACATATCGCAGCCTCACAAAATACACACACATACGCTACCCGCATGCATCTTGCAAACAGGGGAGGCCGTCCTTAAATGATCTTAGCTGTTAATAGGACGTTAAACAAAATCAAACAAACAAACAAACAAACTTTCCGGAGGCAGCAAACGTCACAATACTCCCTATTAGTTTCTTGCATCATAAGTAAATCCCGTCAAGACATATCTGTCAAATCCGGGTAAAGTATGCAGGTTACTGTGCTAATGATCTAAGATACAGTATAAAGGCCTCAAGTCATCGTGATTATTATAGTAAGTCCTATCAAGTAGAGTTACATGTTCACGGCTATGTAGGTTATTAATCATCAGGACGCGTCTCTTTAGGAAATCAAGCTGCTTGAAACAGGCTCTGGAGTGGTTAATTAAATATAGCATGCTATGCTCAGGAGTAGTAGTTTGATATATTAAAGATGACATATTCGTTGCAAGAAATACAGCTAGAAAGAAGGGGTCTTGCATCTATATATTTTTTTCTGGTCCACAGGACCAACCAGGTACAAGTGCTAAGCGAACAACAATGAAGGTTACCACATCATTAGTGTATTAGAGTGTGAACTTGATGGCTCCAGTATTTCAGACATTGTACATATAACAACCTATGCGCATCTGTGCTGCCAGTTTGGACAAAATTGATAGATATACGGTAAAACCCCACTTACTCGATCTCGCATAACTCGAATACCCCATTTTCCTCGAATAGTCTGCATGGTCCCGATCATGTACCAAACTTTTATATTTGATACGTTTGTTCTGCATTAGACATAGCATTACAAAACACGGAGAGAGGTAAAAAAACATAAAAGTTCGAAAGTTTAATTCCCCCAGAAAAATTAAGATCCAAAGTTTACCAGAATATCTGAAGAATATTTAAATTCCACACTGTCTATTGCTGTTACATAATACTGCCTAAAGGACATTGGGGAAAGAGACATGATATGCCGCCCTCATTGCAATACTTGACACATCTTTTGTTGCCACTGATCTTGACGGTCTTGAAGCACATATTATTAGCTTGGATGTTGCGAACCTCACATTATGGATGTGGTCACTAGTTTGAAAAAGTCGCTTAGTTGGACTAGCGGAAGAAATACGTTATTGGTAAGAATTTTCAAAAAAGTTAAGATACAATACAGGGAAAGTATTTTTTATTTGTATACTAATTGATTCAAGCTTGTCAATGTACCATCTCTAAAAAGTGTCGATCGGGTATAAGTATTTTTGCTAATTTATAGATGTAGTTATATATGAAAGCAGTATATATAACTATATTTCGAGGCGAACAGCGCTTTTTTGTTTGTTTCGGGTTACTGTACGTCCGCGCACCAGCAAAAGTAAAAAGAATTCCGAGTCCACATATGATTGATCCACTCATGGCCAATTGAAAGTGCATTCTCACTGAAATAGCTTTACCTAAACGGTAAATGTGTACCATGCCATTCAACCCAGTCACATTTTACATGTACTGATTAACCCATCCTTTAAATCTTGAAGGTCCAACTAGGAACAGTTTATATCATTTCTAGGACTACCATTTTTTTGTTAAGACACATAATCAATAACATTTCTTACTTAGGCGAATGCCTAACTTCAAGGCCAAAACCTACGTATTGCCATGCAGGGCGTTTGTAAACCAAGACAATTGTAGGGTATGAGAGAGAACATATATAGCTCCAAAATGTTGCAAGGGGTGAAGGTCAGTTTTGGTCTCATCGATAGCATCTTACCGGCAAAAAAACCCAACAGAACCCTTCATGAACCTGCAGGGGTTAAGTGGGGAATGTTTATTAGGCCATTAGGTAACATGTGGCTAAGCCATGGGCATGCAAGAACCACCTCTTTTCGTCTAGTCTATTTATATCCAGGCCAACATCCTGAAAATTATTTGTAACTGTTCAAACTTTCCTGCGTGTTTATTTTTCATTTTATGATATACAACCTAAAACAGCAGACATCACCACATACTTGGCTGACTGGCTCTATGTACACCAAGCTAAAGTCGACATTACTATCTTTGAAAAAAAAATAAGACTGTCAGTATCTTTCAGTTTTACAACACATGTTCTCTGCGGTTCTTGTCAGTCAAATAAACAAACATCTAAACCTAAGCAAATTGCAAATAGTTGTTTGTAGCGAATATTCGTGTTAACGAATTCGTGTTCTTATGGTAGTGATCTTTTAGATTACTTACACCGAAGGTTTCATTACCGACTATCCAAACACAAAACAAAATTAAACACAGAAATATATATATATATATAATATATATTAATATCCATATCCCAGTGTGTCGATATTAACTCCGAACTCTTACGTCGATAAGAAAACCAGGAACAGAAACGACATATTGACGACAGAAAACAAATGTATTCATACGCATGCGTTCCGGATATTTCAATGTTTCTGAATAAGATGATGTATCGCTGTAATAGAACAAGTACGTTAACTATGACAGCGTGTGACTACGTTAAAGACAAACCGTACAATATTGTACTAGATGGAATAGTTACGAAGCTAGACTCAGTCAGCCATTCTCATTTAGAAGAATTTTATAACACAACAAAACGGACTGTAAATTCCACTTTTTGTTTGTCTTTTTTTGTTTGTAGTAATATTTAACGGCATTGTTATGTATGTGTGCATTTGGTTATAGCTGTGTGTTAATTGTTTGTTTGGAATAATGCATAGTGACAGTTATAATCGTGCATTGATAATACGTCTTAGACTACTCTTGTTTGCTTTGAATAATGCATAAAAACATTGTTATATGCGTGCATATGATAAAATTGTGCCTTTTGTTTGTTTGGAGTAGTGCATAAACACGTTGTTCATGTGTGGATTGGCAATAAGTGATTTCCCTTTGTTTGTTTGTAGTTATGCGTAACGAAATAAAATATGCGTGCATTGGTAATATGTCTTTTCCTAGAACACATGATTTTACGTTCAATAACATGTTCATGGTGTGTACGAATGTAATAACAGACATGGTTTGTGAATTTTTGATGAACACTATAGTTCAAATCTATACATTTATTGATCAATAGTTGTTTAACCTCAGATACATGTAAATATAACAAGAGGCTAAAGGGCCTTAGCGGTCACCTGAGTTATATCAAAGGTACTGGTAGCTTTATTTCATTGTTTAGATGCGATGTGGAAATCAGCATATAAACTGAGTGAATAACAATACTAATGTCATGTCATCGAAGGATAAGAATTTTAAAATATTGGTAAATATTCCTTTTTTAAAATTTTACAATTTCAATAAAGCCTGGAGTCTGGAAGAGAAGATTTTTGAAATATTGGTGAATTTTCCTTTTGGGGCCCCGCCCTGGCCCCAGGGGTTGAGGTAGGAATCTGACAAAGTTTGAAAAAATTCCATCGACTGGTTCTTTATAAAAAGTTAAAAATATAGAAAGTTTACGCACGACGGACGACGGACGGAAAGTGATTAGAATAGGTCACTTGAGCAAAGCTCAGGTGACCGAAAAACTCGAATTCAATCGTGAAATGTATTGAAAAAGAATATCCTGAAGTGCATCTTTGATAAACAAGCAATCAAGATTCATGATTCGAAAGTTCCTAGCAATGTTACGTGGCGAATAAATCCGGTGACGAATTGCCAACACATGTAAACGATACTATTAACGCAAGATTTTAATCTCAATTTCATTTGCAAGAGAGTGCTTAAAAGCACTGGAAGGCTTCACACCATAGTTGCATCCCCTCCCCCTTCAATGAGACACAGTTATAAATTATGTACATTTTCAATCCATATGCCAAAATGCAAAAATGTGGTGCCAGTGCGAACTCTCTCTCTCTCTCTGTAATATAAATGTAGTAGAGATTAAACATTACAGTTACAAAGCGCAATAGGGAAAAACGCAGACCACGAGTGGTTATATAGGTCAAACAGAGATGCATGTATTAACTTTCTTCAGTAATAAGACAAAACATATCAACAGTGATTGATCACTTCGACTAAACAGATTAATGACCTTGAACTCTTTGACACCACTAAGGCGTTTCCAATGCATACTAATAACCTTGAATATACCACTATTCGATGGTCCCCTAGTAGGTCGCATAACAGGAATGCAAATGCAATGTCTTCCGTATTAAATTTGATTACAGATCGAACGTCAGAGAAGTATTAAGACAGTCTTTGGTTAACTAGTATCATCTTTTGACTGGACTTAATTGGCATTAGTAGGGGTTTACAATACCTCGTGCATTTGTAACGTGTTTCAATCTGTGACTTCTGAGACAGGCACGTTGTTTACGAGGCATTGAGCATCGTGTTGGTGTCAGTTGGTGCCAACGTCATTGTTGTCCATTCCATCGGTTTCTATGGCTCTAGGGAACTGTTGGCAATCGTAATTGCCTATCCTTGCGGCCTCTGATAGTTCCTGTCTACATAAATCTTAGCAGGATCCAACAGACAATAGGCTGAACGGTCAACAGGTCCTACGTTCATTTACTTCTCAAGTTTCATGAATATATTATCTGTGTCTATATAACAAAAGAGTCCATTACGTTCATAGACGACAAATTATATAAGTTTAAATTGAATATATTTTAGATATGAATCCCTGCCGGGTACCATCAAAGTCCGGGAACTAAATACTAAATAATTATACTGTTACCCTCTGCATGACTTGTAATAGGCGATTAGCTTGGATATGTTACGTTAGGCAGGTAATGTCATTTGAGTACGTGCCTCCATATGTGTATTGCCTACATTGTACGTGTATCTATGCTTGATGCGGTATCATGGTGTATTTGCCTCATTGTAATTACGAAGATTTTATGCCGACTTTTGAGAGTTACCTTAATGAAATGCATCGCGATAGGCACCAATACACTATTATATAGGGCCCATTATACTGATAACTAGGTAACACGTTGTGCTGAGTCCATGAGGCTTATTATTGTATTAGCGTAAAACTCTGAAGTTGTCATCGAATATACGCTGTCGCAAGAAGGCAAAAGAAAACACCATACCGCCTCCAGCAGATATATGCACGCATACATTACACACATGGAGGCATATCCTTAAACAGTCTTAGCAGTTTAAAGAACGTATGCAAACACATAATGAAACATCAAAAGGATTTTGTTCAACTACATTGTATGTAAGAAGAATCAGAATTGTAAATTTCACTTATAGCATTTAAGTATTTGATTAATATTATTATAAGATACAAATAAAACCAAAACAAACCCATGTGTATTGATTAATAAAGTTATGTATGGATGTTATCTAACTTGTATGTAAACGAACTGTGCTTAGAATATTCATTTTCATTTTAGAATTGATCCTGTATGTTAGTTTGTTTTCTATTGTATTTGGGCTAAAACATGTTAACTTAATTAATCTCATATTGTTCATGCCTTGTCCTCTTGCATGCCGTATAGCTGTAGTTCCGTTTCCTGTCTAAAGAAGCCATACACATTTACATAAACACAAAAGTACCATCCCAGTGCCTTTTAGCGGTAGCTACAATTTCCATTACCTGTTATATAATTCAGGCTATGGTCGATAGTCTATGTCGTCCGTCTATTTTGTCCATCTGGAGTCGTCTGACAACATCTAGGTGTGATGTAGCTATACTTCCGAAATCCTTTAGGGCATTGAATTGACTTTCGTCAGCTGTTTTTAAAACAGTGATGACAATAGTTGGCAGTGTAGCGTTAAAACGAGTTGTCAGGTTTCCAATATATAGTGAAGCCATGTTCAGCCTAACTTGTCTAATACTAAGCTGTTTTATATCCTCTCGGTGTTTCAGTATCCGATAAGGTATTACCAGGAATGTTGTAGTCTATATAATCGCATATTGATTATGCCTAAAACGTGAATAATACCGTGTGCAGATTTTAATAACATATACATGTATTATTTCCCTGGGGTGGTCGAGTGGTGCAGTACATAACGCACTCGCCATTCACCAAGATGGTCGGGGTTCAACTTCCCGATCGAACGTACAAAAGTATCGGGTCACCTGCCTGTCTACAGGTACGTGGGTTTTTTAAGAGTACAGTTGTTTCCTCCCACATAAAAACCTCCTGTATGTTTTTATCCTCGCAATTCATAGCGATTGATAATAATATAAGTTAAAAACAAATTGATATAAAATAGATAAAGTTTGTATACATATACCTGTGTATGTTATATTCTTACAGTGTGAACAATGTACACAAACTCCCGTGTTGAAAAATTAAGCGTTTTAGAGGAAAGTGTTAAATGTAAAACATTGAAATAATACATATTATTTTGGTAAGAAAGACGGGTCTTATTTTGCTCTTCATTAATGAATTCATTTTCAGTTTTGTTAGCTAACCGGGGTCGAATGCCCACGTGAGGATTGTATCACAGTATGGTGTCCGTCATTACCTTTTCCTTTAAACGTCATCTTTTTGAAAACAAATTAAAGTATTCCGACCAAATATGATCTGGAATATCTTTTTGGGGTCCAAATTGTTCAAAAGCAGTTGCTAGGCCTCTTCGGGTCGAAGAGATTGGGTCAAATTGGCAAATTGTGGATAAATATTAAAACATTTAATCATATCGAGGAGAGCATTGGCATATTGTTTTAAATACCTTAGGGTTCAAATTTGAAAATTAGATTAAATTATCCCGCTTAGTTGATAAAGTATTGCCACAGCTAGGAGTCATAGGTACATGTAAGCTCCAGGTGTAATTCGTACTGAAAAGAATAAGAATAAGATGTGCTGTATTTTACAACCAATTCGTTTGCTATTGATATATTTTGACATCTTTTACACATTTTGACCTTTTGTTGCTGGTGTTTATGTATTCATTGTTTGGTGAATGTCTATATTTTACATCGTTGTTTGGCCCTAAATGATTCAAATTGTCGATGAGCCGTAAAACAATACAAAATAAACAAACAAACCATTAACACAGTAGAGGTCATTAGGACCAATATAAGTTATATAAACCTTTTTTAAGGAAACGAAAATGGAAAAGAAAAAACGTCAATTTGAATACAAAAAGAGTATTTGGTTATATATGCCGTTGGATCTGCTAACAGTTTTTCATTAAGTCTACTGACATTTACTATATAAGAATGAGATTTAAGACTTATCAGCGAAAGTAAAACTGATCTCATGTTTACTGTTGGTCAATGCAATGTACACGTAATAACAAGTGTACAATCATATATTACTGTATATGGTTCGTAGCAAGCATGCTATGCACTGTGGCAGAGTTTATTATTTATGAATGACGTTTCGACACCAGTCACCTACTTTAAATTTAATCATATAAAAGTAGCTGGTTGTCTGTGCATTTTTTTCCCTATAATCTATGTTATTATTTTTGGACCTTATAAATATTGTTATAGGAGGCTTCAAATTTGTAAAATGAGGTTAAACACAGGATGATGCAATTATGCTGTTTTTGTGGCGCAATCTGCTTTCTCATGGCTTGATGACCCACAAGTCTATTTTCAGTTGACATTATGCAACAGCGATAATCTTTTGCTGATTGAACTATCCTTCAAATTTCTGTTGTCAACGCCGAGTAGAACAATATGAAATCGGAATAGAAAATTAATTTCGGCTCATGAAGATAGTTTAAGTTTTGAACAAACAGTATAAGATGATTGAAAGTCATTAAAAATAAACTAGTTTTGAAAAAGATGAAAAAAGGTAATGTTGCTGTCTCGTAAAGGTAAAGTGAATTAGAATCAATATAGGAATATAAATTGTGGAAATTGTTCAGTATTAATTGGTGTGGTTTTCAAAAGGATGAAATGCGAGCACTATAGGAAGGAATTAAGCACAGCCACGCCAGGTGTCCACATTTAACGTAGGCAGTAATGGATTTATACCTTCAAAACTTTCGTTAAATTACGAACAGTACAATACAGCAGTGATATTTTATTTGTAATTATATGTGCATGCAGCATACCCAAGGGGTTGGGAATCTAAATGATTAACATCAGCTTACTTAAAGTCCGACTCGCAACATTGATGGCGGGGACAAAATGGGTTTTTAACTAAGAAACCCGCAAACTTTGATCATTTTACAAGTGCTAAGTCAACATAAATGAATACACATAGGATAAACCCATGCGTGGCAAAAACCACTGGAGAGAAAAAGTCCTGTGTTATAACTTTAAAACGTTATAGAATACGCATATTCTACCATTATGACCTCAGGGCCTGGTCCAACATTGGAGACTTAGTCCCCGGGACTCGTGTCGCAAATCCTGCTTCCAAGACTTCATTCCTACCACACCCCTTATTACGAATACTGCGAGCTCACTACACAATCGCCTTACTGGTCGCGACTACCAGTGCTCTCTTCAATCACGCAATTAATCTTTCGCTACCCGTGAAAAGTACAATAACAACAACAGTCTGGGCTTGCTCGGCTAGCTACACGACTCCATGAATCAACGCTGCACTTGTGTTTACCAAAATACAATAACCAGTCGCCACCAGTCCGAGCTCACAACAATCAAATTAACGGTCCCTTCCCACTGACCATATGATTTTTCGTCATTGTATTACTCTCTCATTCTACTAGACAAAATGCAATTAGGACCGGCTGATTATATTGAAGTGCTAGTTTGATGTTGTGTTGTTGGATATCAGGTTGATACCATATTAGTCTGGAGAGGCTACAGTAGTTAAATTTCTCTTCCTTTATCGTTGATCCTACATGATTCTGCCTATATTAATATAACTTCTTTATAGCCAGTTTTGGGAATACTTTTTGTTGTTACAACGTTGTTGATGATGAAACCATTGTATATCATGTTTGATGTGTAAATAACAGTAAGAGCATCGAGTGAATATACACGTATATATGTATTTGTATATATGTAATACCGATATCTGTATGTAAGTATGGTTGGTGATCGTCATAAACCATTGTCCAAGAATTACAACAAGAATTACAATTTCTCAACAATAAGACACCGGTACTTAAAAAAACATCTGTTTAAACAAGACACATTGCTTTGTTTGTTTTTAACACTTCTGCAAGAGCTAAAGCCATTTCAAAACAGGTACTTAGAGAGACAATGCCCTAAAAAGGAGAAGTAAGTGAGAAATGTACAAGATGAAGATCTGAAAAATGTTGCAATTGAGCAGCAAATCAATTTTGTTTTCATTCGGTGTACTCAAATCAGAAGACGGAATATATTTGTCTTGGCTTGAAATTAAGGTAATTTCAGAACAACAAATCTTGCAAACAAAGTGGCGAACAAAGTGGCGACTGCGAAGTAATGGGAATAGCATATATATCCATTAATGTCAATGAAAGTCAGTGATCGTGACGTCATTTGGTGTTTTTTGGACCCAAAATGGCTCGGTGTCGTTCTGTTCATTAGCCAAACGTCAATAGCTGAGCGTAGATATTTGCAAATATATTTGTCTTGGCTTGAAATCTACTTTAATCAAATGAGTTTCTTTGTAGTGTGTTGTCTTTCCACTTGTGTTTTACAAATTAGTAAAGGCATGTTCATCAAATATTTGACGTTAGCCAGTATTGTTATGTTTCGGTTATGATTATTATTATTATAATTACATTCTTAACGGCCATTAAAGAGGTCGTTAGAGCCCAGAAAAGATCGATAAACACGGCAGAGGAAATGACATGCACAGGAAAAAGTAAAAAAGAAACATAAATATGAAAAATGGTTATGATAAGTAATGATTTGTGAACAGGTTAACGGTTTTTTAACATGGTGGATGTACACAGTCTGGAGTTGTAGATATATTAACATTTTCGAAGAGATTTAAGAATTGTAGGCTGAATGTCGATGCCGTCTAACAACGAGTGTTTTGCTGTAAATTGTCACTGACGTGCTATGGATAGGAAAGGATAATTCAGACAGGCAAAGACAATCTTGTCCCGCCGCCTTTCTATTTTGCTAGGACACAAAAATCACGTATACATTGTAGTTAAATGTATCAGCACAACCCATGTACTGTACACCCATGCATGTCAGGCATTGAGAAAATGATACACTTGAAGCTACAAATACCTACTGCGTTAATGTAAACGCGGATAATGACGGAACTCCCTGCAGAAGTTTGGATTTGCGTTTGTGCCATCTACTTTGGGATACAAAAGCGAACAAAATATATCTGTTGCAGCCATTGCAATATTTGGGATCTTGGTATTTCTCTCCTCTAACTACCCTTTAATTCCTAGCGCCTTTTTGGCAATACCTTCCTTTTGCACAACACCCCAAAATTAACGTGCGCACATCGTCCGCACAACTTTGCGATTTAACAAAAGATCGCCAAATTGTGCGATAAAATCGGTTGATTGTCCATAGCCACTTTTAATATTTAAGTTCACGTTTGTCTTTACCTTCACGTTTGTTGGATGTAATTTGCATTCTATTGACTTTTTCTTTGCCCTTATAATATTTCCTGTGTTAAGCACGTAATAATGATGATGATAATGTCCTCTGTCGCCCACTGTCACTGAGTATTTTATCTACGAACACATTAAAATGAAATTAATTATCTAAGTAATTTCTTAAGTAACTCTAAAGTAATTATCTATTTACATGTACCTGTGTTAAAACGGTGATCAACTATTACATTAACTCTTACATGTTTACTGTCCTCCGTTACGGTGCAGCTTATCGAGCGGTTTTGAATACAGTTAGTCCACGTCTGATGAGGTGACTTTCTCGATATTTCCACGTTTTGTTTGGACAATCAATCAAAGCAAGGATATGATCAACAGCTCGTATCAGTAGCTATAGCTATTTGGCACTTTACCCTTTTAGTCGCTTTCATAGCTTGTAGCCATTACCGTTGATGTTAAACAGAACACATTGAAAATACAAATCAGTTGAGTAATGTTATAACGTTCATATTAACTGCATATGAAACATGAGAATCTCTAATAGATAAAGATGCGATAAAGGTTCCGTTAATGGTAAAACAAAAGCAAACATCGCAGGAGTCACTTGTGTTGCAGCAGGCGTGCTTGTTTATCTCATGATTAAGAGATGGTCATCTTTTCTTCTTTTTCTTTTGGTTTGGAAACTATTCGGTTTCTATCTGCAACATTTTGTTTCTTTGCTCTCTCTGTGATAGACACATATATCACTCGCGAAGAAATCACTTTACATGTACAAGCACATATTTATATTACTATAGCACATACATCAAAAAACCTATAATCTTACCTCGCGTCTTCTTCTAATTGAAGATAGTCAAATGTAGATTGCTCAGCACAATCCGCAATGCCGACAAGTTTATCGACATAATGTCCCGATTTCCCAGTTCAAGCGATGATACAGCCTTCTACATTTACATGATGTTTCAATGCGATTTGTGAAAAAACAGGAAGACGCTTCAAATCTGCCTGACACTTGTATTAAGTTTTATTGGTCTAACGAATTCCCATTCAATCCTCTTCCAAGGTCATGTTTGCAGCTGGCTTGACAAGTGTTGTTTCAAACGATTAAGAGTAATTCACTGTTACTACTTATCAGCTTGCCCACACACTCTCAAAATACGTTATGATAGGAAAACGTGTGACTATTATTGGAGACCAGATCCATTTCTGAAACAACTAAATCAATAATTTCATCCCTGATAGTTTCAGCATTAAACATAAACGATAGTCGCTTATCAGAAAAAGTATCGTATTTCACTAAAATAAAGCGATTTATATATCCAAAAACAAAGAAATATTAAAAGGAAAAGTTTAATCTAAATTGATATTCATAATGGAAGATCGTAAATATAATTCAAACACTAAACTGATAACGTCAACGATGTACATCGTAATACTAAATATATTTTTGTTATAGAAGTTATGACTGGTGTGTGATATAATGTCTTTCAAACTTAATGTATTTGTAATGACCAAGGTCATTTCAGAACAATCTAATTGTCCGGTTCCGATGCCCCAAATATATTCCAAACAAAGTGGCAACTGAGATGTAACAGTAACAACATATATCTCCAGTAATGTCAATGAAAGTCAATGATCGTGACGTCATGCTTGTTTTAGACCCCAAATAATGGCTCAATGTCGTGTAATTATTTTGCTACCGTGCGTGCCTGCTGACTTTGATAACACTGTAGAACCTGATAATTCTGTTCATTAAGCAAAAGTCAATAGTTGAGCGTAGATATTGGACGATTCTTTAAGGTAAACTTGGTCCGGTAAGATAATTTACAGATTCATTCAACTTTCTTTGCACTGTTTCTTCAACAAACCTGACACAATTTTCATCATTTTAACCCCATGTATTGTTTACTTAAGATTATTTTAAATATTGATATTTATCTGTTCTACTTTTTGTTATATTTTTTACATTCATCCATTTCACAGCCTATAACTCATAAAATAATACATAAACAGGAACCATGCTACATTGTACATGTATAAGTTCGTCGCAGAGCAATTAGATGCAAAAGTAAAATAAAATTCTTATTTTTTTTTTATATCTCTTATTTGAATGCAGCTAGATATTTACGTATACTTCTATTTGGGAGATTTAAGATTCATTAAACATCGATTATTTGAAAGTAAAACATTTTTTTTATAATTTGAAAAAAAAATCAAGTTTTGGTTCCAAAGTCTTATTTCGGTATTTATATCAATAAGTAATCTACGAAATAATGCTTTGGTGTAAATGTAAAAATAGTCCCCGAGGTTTACTGTAAGTTTAATAGCTACAGTTATCCCTTTTGAGTTTTGACATAGTCCATAATATACATGTACACACTTAACTTATTATTAACCAGTATTCCCCTTTTTTAAATTCATAAAATGACGGGGTTTCTTGCAAAATTCTTTTTGTTTGTTTTTTACCTATTGCGGGATCTTATAGCAACTATATCAATATTGCAATAAATCATAAACTTATCAAAATTGGAATAAATCAATAAACAAATATCAAAAACACGACTTTTAACTGTAAAAAAGTAGATAATGATAATTTACCACATTTATGTAGAGCCCTATATAATTTTCAAAATTACTCCAAGGTGCTTTACAACACATGGCTAATAATGTTCATACAGTGACAATTAAAAATAAATATACAAATGTAGTAGTTTAAAAAGGCATATAAATCAGCATTATACGTAAGGAAACAAACAAATAATTTGCCATGAAAAATTGTGTTGCTGTATAAGTGTTTGTTTGTTTGTTAACGTCCAGGACATGTCTGGTCGAGTGACGCAGTTGATAGCGCACCAGCCTTTCACCCAAACGGTTTGTGTTCGATTCCCCGATCGGGAGTTAAAACTGATCACCTTATCCGCCTGACCGCCTGAATTTTCTCCGAGTACTCTATTTTCTTTCCTCATTAAGAAAAAAGCGTCCATCCGAACTAAGTGTGACGTGAACATAAGTTGTAAGAAGTTGTTTACTCATTATTGTGAAATAAAGTTTATATCATTTCCTGCGACACATAACGTCAAATAAAGATCTTTAGTACGATCAACTCGCCTACTAACTTCGAATTCATCTACTAAAATCGTTATCCCACATGACATTTTATACATTTCTGTCCCATTTTCGAATGAGTAACACTGTAAAACATTAGATAAGTCAACAACCTAGGAGGTAATTATATTGCCTTTTGAATGCCTATCATAACGGTGCAGTATATCGGTTTCAATGCTATAAAATATTTCATTTTCATCAATAGTTAATTCGATGTGGATCCTGTCAGCTTCTCACCAATTGGGGTTTTCTGCCGGAGATGACGTTCATAACCCTGACTTCCTTTGTAACTGAGATATTTAAGACCGAGGACAATGCCTTCTGTTTTGGATTACAGGAATAAACTCGGACTATAATACTTCTTATATGTACGTCATAACTTTAAATAGTATTTGTACATATTCCTATTATAAATTCACAGTGTTAAGATGCCAGCAAAAAATTATTCATTAGAAGCGTAACATATTGCAAATTAAAGCCGAGATTCTTTTTAGCTCGCCCTGGCGTCGGCGTTCCACCTTCTGAGGATAAAGTGTTTTTGGGCAAGTTTTTTTTTCCCAGACAGTGTTAATCATCACACTAAACAGGCTGTTGTCTATAATAATGTTGAAATATATAGTGTAAGCAATGTGCTGAACCGTATTTTCATATTTTAGGGGCCAAAAATAGCGTAATTGGACTTGGTTAAAGTTTTTGAGCAATTTTATTCAGAAATGTTGGACCACCATCATCAATAGGCTGTTGTCTATTATAATGTTGAAGTATTTATACGGTGTGTAAGCAATGCTATCAACCATACTTTCATATTTCAGTGGCTAAAAACAGCGTAATTCGATTTGGTTAAAGTTTTTGAGCAAGCCTGAGGTCAAATCTATTGGGCAAGTTTTATCGACATAATGTCCCTATTTCCCAGTTTAGGGCATTCTACATGATGTTTCAATGTGACATGTGAAAAAACAGGAAGATGCTTCAAATCTGCCTGGCACTTGTATTAAGTTTTATTGGTCTAACGAATTGATACGTATCGTGTTCAGTGTTGAATCGGCCAACGCCATCAATACGCCGTTGACTATTTCATGTTGTCTGGTCATCTCTTCTTTTGAGATGTAACACCATGTTACATTGTAAAGTACAGCAAATCCTTGTTTTAGTGAAACCATTTGTTCAAAGAAATATTGACATTATAAAGGGGTTTGGCAATAGATTGAGGGAAACATATCAAAGAATTTTTAAGAAAACTATTTAAGGGACCTGAAAATATGTTGGCGGTATAGCGGGGTGTCAAATGAAATGACGGGCATTATATCAAGTTTTTACTGTTCGTGTGTTTCTATTGGTGTTTCCTTTTTTTCAACATATATAACCATGCGAATTCTTTGAAATATATCACGTAATTTCGATTTACTGATTTCGTTTGTAAGAAAACCCATCGATATTCTTTCTTTGATTAACATGTAATCACAAATCAATTCACATGTAATTCACCCTCTGAATTTTTAAATAATAAATAAAAAAAATGGTTTGGTGATCTGTTCGGGACACTCTCTTCTTGAACATGCATCATTTGTTATTTACACACTTGAAGGACGATGTCACGTGGAAACCACTTGTGGTACGGAGCGGTTTCTGATATATAAAATTCACAGAATCGTTGAAACTAAGGTGAAAAGGGTATTTTCGGTATAACACCAGAATAGCGTAGTTTGTCTGTCAGACATGTGAATCGTTATCAAAGGCACTCTGTGAATACTGTATCTAGTTAGCATCAGTTGTTACCTAATAACAAAACCGGAAGACGGACATATTGCACAGGGGAATGTGAATCAGTGCATCAGAAACAAAACACTTTTATAAATACAAGGTTAATAAGAACAAATGGTTTTACACGTATGTTCTTAAATGTAATTTTCTCCTGTCAGGTTAAAATAATGATATTTCTGTCGTAGAAAAAGAGATGATCATTTCGAAACTGTCAGCTTGTAAATTAGGTTTGCAATGAATTAATTATATCTCATTGTGTGAATGGGTGCGCCCGCCATTTTGGTTGAAGAACTTAGCCCGAGGAAAGATGGGTACTTGATATGTTAGTCTCGGCATTAACGGATCTATTGCCGACGCCAATGTCTAGCGAAGTACGTGTATTACAAAATAATGTAATCTGTCTATATCGTTCGCTCGCTGTATCAAATAAGTTATATCCTGTTTTCTTACAGTTTTGTTAACTCCTTAAGCTTAACATCATGCATTTGTGTGGTAAATGTACAATATAATACTGAATAAGCATCAAAGCGACCATCAATCTTTCTTCCGGAATCAATTCGTAATTCTGTTTAAATAACAAATATGCTATGATTTGCCCCTGGTAATTCACAAGGGAAAAGGTCAATGGATTCTGCCGGAGCTAATGTCAACGATCAGAGAAGTTTACCTCAAAACACGAACGTAACGGAAGGAAATAACACATCTCAAGAGGAACACATATCATATGACTCATAAATTAACCAACATATTTGGCTTTTGTTTGTTTGTTTGTTTGATTTTGTTTAACGTCCTATTAACAGCTAAGGTCATTTAAGGACGGCCTCCCCTGTGTGCAAGATGCATGCGTGTAGTGTATGTGTGTGTATTTTGGGAGGCTGCGATATGTTCGTGTTTGTCTCCTTGTGATAGCGCGGAACTGATGCCGACTTTATAGTGCTACCTCACTGAAACATACTGCCGAAGACACCCAGCAGGACGCCCCACCCGGTCACATTATACTGACAACGGGCGAACCAGTCGTCCCACTCCTAATTTGCTGAGCGTTAAGCAGGAGTAGAAACTACCATTTTTAAAGACTTTGGTATGTCTCGGCCAGGGGACAGAACCCAAAGCCTTCCTCACAGGGGCGAACGCTCAACAAATGGCCAAAAGTGAGGCATTGTCAAGGGAGACATTAGGAAGAAGAAAGTTATTTAGAAAGGAGAGAAGAGATAAGGTCCCAAATTTAGTCGCCTCTTACGATCATGCAATTGGGGGCAGCAGGTACAATTCTTACGCCCTACCTGCAGGGCAGCCAACATATTTGGCATCGGATATTTAAGAAATAAATCCAAAAGCAACCAATGCATAATAAAATGATTAATGTATCTCACTTGCGATAAAAAGCAAGACAATATTCATTTCATCAAGAAAATGACTACCTGTCGGGAGCTTATGATTTACTCGGTATACCACACAGATAAACTTTTCTTTTCATACTATCATATCAAAAATACTCATTCAAAATAACATTGCGATCGTATAGTGTACAACTTATTCTAGCGTACCCTGTTATGACTACGACGCTTAATTTATTTCCTATCAGATGTATGATATAATGCCTTTTTTAACTTGAGTTTTATGACTATCACGTTTTCAGGTATGTTTATGAGGGCATTTGCATCATTGAAGTACATGCATGCTAAGTATCCAAGGACATGTTTGAAATATATGATCTGCTGCATTCCACAGCATAGTTGAACACGGTAACTATAGCCAGGTAACTAAAGAGTAATAGTTGTATTTGTGACCTCTTACTTGGGACAGCACATCCACAGGAGTCAATGTTCCGCTTTAACAACAATTAGCTTCCTTTTCCAATATACCGTCCCTACCTTCTGTTTTCATTTCATTTCGACCCATCCACAGTACTATACATTGTAGGCTACCCATAACTCTTCTTAACATAAGAGGCGTTTACAAAAAGAAAATACATAGAACTTTGACTAAATAAGTCGACGATAAAAAAAGCTTACTTGTTGGTTATTTTTTTAATTAATCTGCTGTTTTATATAAATTATGATACACAACACTGTAATGATACAATGATGTATTAAACAATTACTTCATAGTTTGTTCAACATGGAATCTCACTTGTGTTCAAAATATGTTTATCTATATATACATGTAGATTCAAATTGCAGCGTGTGTAGGTATGGCAAAGATAGGTTTGACTT
Organism: Mizuhopecten yessoensis; assembly: GCF_002113885.1. NCBI lineage: Eukaryota > Metazoa > Mollusca > Bivalvia > Pectinida > Pectinidae > Mizuhopecten > Mizuhopecten yessoensis. Next base: position 4,649,773 of record NW_018404492.1, read on the forward strand.
TTTTGTTATTGTTTGATGTGTTTATGTGTTGTTGTTTTTTTAAATTGCAGCACTTTTTTTCAGATTGACGTAAATGTTGATGGCAAATAATTAAAACATCAAATGTCACTGGCATGGCCGCATCTTATTTATAAATAACTTTTGAAATAACAGCCACCATCTGCCTCTCCCGCTAAGTCTATTCAACATATTAACGACAAACACTGCACAGTTTTAAATATAATCAATGAACGTTTTTGTTATATTTTCCAAATTTAAGATACACTACCTTATCCTATAAAATAAAAACACTACCGTCTTATATTATGCGTAAAAGTACAGTATTGTGGAGAACTGAAAGATTTAAAATTTTATTAAGCATTATTCATTTTGCATTCATATCGTTCAATTTTATATATTGGCCTAATTTACCGTGAGAGCTAACAGAGACAGCATACCCCGAACTTCAGGAAAAAAACCCTGAATACTAGCATTTGTTTCGATACATCAATGATTTGCATTGGAAAGGGGCTGTGCATATAAAATGCTTTCTATTTCATTTAATCTGAAACTAGTGACCTCGATTCAGTAATATTTTTTTAAGAAATAGTCGCCTACGCATTTGCTGTCAATACCGTCCATGAATATAATATTTGTGCCTCTATTATAATCGACGTACTACGTCTGAGCGCGTTGTGCTGTCATTTTCCTGAAATTAGAATACAAACCATAAAATGCTCTTTGAGTATCAGTGACGTACACTTGTGCCAAAACACGCCCAAAATCAATAGAAATGTTCATAATCTGAAAAGCAATCCATACACCTCCGGTCAGGCGTTTTTTAGTAACAGTAACCTTGGCTTTTGACTGTCTTCACTTGAGATAATCACCACGTGTACATGAGCTCTTAAAACGCACAGTGCCACCAGTAGTGCTTACGTCAAAAGACCACAAAGTACAAAAGAACCAACAACAAATTGGATGTAAAGTATTCATCATCAAAGTACCAACAATGCACCAGTTGACAATGACCATTTCACAATTTGAAACGACAAGAGATGAAAAGTGTGCTCGTTTTCAGACAAATATATCGGATCGTGAGCACACTGTCGTGTACGTCAACCAACACTACTTATATTATTACATCCCGTCAGTATAAATATCGACGAGACCAAAACATCAAGATCAACAACAATCGATTAACGTCCGGTATCATACCCCGGCCAAGAGCTTCAATATGCCAAATCACTTATCTAAAGACATGCATGTTGTGGTCATTGAATACAACAACATGAAAAATGACCCAGAGAGACCTGCCAACGAAATATACTATATGGAACAGTTAGTGCTCAGTTACTAGCTTGGTGCACAAGCACACGCATATATTCCTTCACTTGATTTCTAATGAACAGGCAGAACTTAAAAAATTATAATATGCATATTCACTCATACTTACTTCTATTGTACGGCAGCTGAGTTGATTATGATTGTTCTTTCTTGTTCTACTTCAATTTATTAGATAGTATTTTTTAAATTTATTGACAATGTGAGCGTTTTTAGAGCTCATTTTAATGACCTTTTATATTCATCCGTCCTTCATGATTAGAACTCATTTATCTTTTACAGCAGTTTGCTTTTACCAGTCTATTTCTTTACCTTTCTGTACCTTATGTTTAATTGTATTACGTAATTGTGCAATTTGCTGCTGCATACTGGTTCACTGAAGTATTCGTGCAGTCTTAAATTTGAAATTTGCCAATTAATTTGTTCGCACCATTGGCTATTATTGCAGTATCTTAAATAATTACAAGAAAGATTGACCACACAAAACAGCTATTTAATCTAAACTTCCAAGAATGCTTGGCTGCACAAAACATTTCACATATATAACACATAGACTACATTAAGACCAAATGGAGAGAATGAGGACAAACAAGGTCATCAACCGGTTCTTAGTCATCAACCGTCCTGTCAAATGATTTGTGATGTTACTGTTTCGATCATACAGGGGAAATTGATCAATTTTCTTTTCAGCTACCTACTGAAACAGCTGACACAGCTACAAACAATCTCAATGATTTATTAACTGGTGTATGACGTGATATGTGGAGTTTTAACATATTCAGCAAACAATCAGGATTATCATGACATCATATCATTCTTTTCACATATTGATAACATCATACTATTTTTTATAAATATAAATATATATTTACTTTGTCCATGATGAAGTTCCAACTTCTGATCCATAGAGCTTTATTTGGTACAGGCTTTTATTTTCACTTATGGCACTACTTAAAGCATTACCAAAACCAATGTCTTGAGTTGAAGACTTCTTGAACATGATTTAGTTTCATTTATCTTTCAAAAGGTTGATGTGATACATCAAGACTGGTACAACATGTAGGAAAGGTAGCGCATACACTTCTGGTACACATTGTTTCACCACGTACTTTTGATGGGTTCATAACATGGTATCGTTTAAATTTCGTTTCTTTGCTTTTGTTAGGGTTTCGATTTTGTTCTTTGTAAGTGCTGTTGTAATATTAATGAATGTATGTGTTGTATGCACTTCCACTTATGTAACCTTGCTATACCCATATTCATAGTCCGTTCCCAATGTCCAGTTTGACCACTTAAATTGTTCGGGAAAGCCTTGTTAAAAATAGCGCCAATAACGTCACGTGACGGTTTTGAAACGAGGCAGTAAACACAGGTGGTCTAACCGAGATCAATAGTTTCCAAAGGGGCCCCCAGTGAGGAGCCGTCAGGCAACTGCAACTTCTTACCGTACTTTGAAACCAAGGAATATGATACCGTACTTTGAAACCAAGGAATATGATTTCTAAGTCCGTGTTGAAACTTAGCAGTAATTATTCATAATCAACAATTAATTGCACACATGTCAATATTCAAAATTTAAATGAAGAAATATTTGTTGACATCTCGGCTTATTTATAGACACTAGGAAATATCTATTACCAAATAATAATGTGACCGGTACAAATGGGTACGGGCTGAACACCTTCCCCCAACCATGGGACAAACTTTTCTGTAAAAAGGAATATTCACGAGACGAATATCCATTTTCGAATGTTTTCATAAAGTGAATATATACTAGCGGAAAAAAGAAGAATTGATATAGAACATGTATTACCAACTGTATATACATGAAAATTCACACACATGACCGCGTATGACACATACACACTATCCGTGTGTCATTGACAGTTTTTCCCGTGCAGTTTGCTCTTTATAGGCGTTGACCTGTTTGCACGTTTTTCTCGTCCAGCCATCCAATTCGACAATGAAAGTTTATTTTTCAACTGTTGGGTCACTGTTGAGACCAGTGAACAGTAAAAACAGCATAATAACGTTTTAATTTGTGATTAATGCTATGCCGAGGCTCAATGAAAATGACCGCCTCCGGATTATTGGTATGCTTCAAGCTGGTATGGGCCAAGCCGTTGTCTCTACACGTTTTCATGTCCATCGAAACACAATCCGGGATTTGTGGAGACGACATCAACAGTTTGGCCACGTCGGCGATCGACCTCGTGCGGGACGTCCACGTGTGACGTCACGTAAACAGGAGAACCATATTCGGCTTGTCCATTTGAGAAATCGCTTCCAAACGGCAAGTTTGACTGCACGGACAATCCTTGGGTTGCTAACAATAAGCCCGAGAACTGTACGGAACCGATTGCGTGAACGAGCTATCCGTCCGCGACGTCCTGCAATCTGCCCAGTTCTTCTGCCACGTCATCGTGTAGCACGTCTGGACTGGTGCAGAAGGCATCTGCGATTTACTCGACGGTATTGGGCAGGCATTTTGTTTACGGACGAGTCGCGAGTCCATCTGGATAGTAGTGACGGCTGTTCCAGATCGAGAGTGTATCTTTGCGTTGGAGAACGTTTCCGTGACGCGTGTGTGGTACAACGACGTTCTTTCGGCGGAGGTAGCGTTATGATTTGGGGCGGCATCACAGCCAACGGGAGAACGCCTCTGAATTTGAACGCGCTACGTTACCGTGACGAGATCATCCGGAAACACGTCGTTCCATTCGTGCAAGGGCAGCAACGTCACATTACGCTACAGCAGGACAACGCCCGGTCACACACAGCTGGTGTCGCTATGGACTTTCTGGCCCAGCAGAACGTTGACGTGTTACCCTGGCCTGCTGTATCCCCCGATCTGTCGCCCATTGAACACGTCTGCTGGGATGAAATGAAGCGCAGATTACGGGCATTACCTAATCAACCGGTGACGTTGGCTGATTTGGCTGCAGCGTTGGTACAGATCTGGAATGCCATCCCACAAGCATTCTTGAACCATCTGATAGGCTCCATGCGTAGACATTGCCAGGCTTGCATTCAGGCAAACGGTGGACATACGAGGTATTAACTTTGTGAACTCAGTATTGACCCCTGCTGTGTTTATGTCAATCCTGAGCGGAACTGATTCCATAACGTGGAAAATGGAATGCAACTGTTAATAAATAACAAATAAATTGTCCTTGAAAACCTTGTTGTTCTACGTCATACACATTTATTTTTATAACACATTTTAGGCATGCACAGTTTCTTTTTTCCGCTAGTATATTACTTGCCAAGTATAAAAAAGAGAAATGTTTGTGATTTTTTAATACAACTCAATGTCGTTGAAAACTTTTTACTAGACCATGCATTAAATATATATATTCATGTATACTCTCTTTCACACATTTTCACTGTCTTCATACGCTAACACTTAGTAAGTCATATTAGCCATCACACACGATAAACATTGTTGGCAAAACCACTACGTGTAAATGTAGAATATGTGTCAGATATGGAACGTGTTGAGATACTTGATAATGATATGTTTAAAATAACTTACAGAGACTTAGGATACTTGTAAATGGACCCTTTTTATGTTGAAACAAATTCTCTTTAATCAGTTCCTTTTGTCCGAAACAGAAGTCGTAGTTATCGGCAGCACGCGCCATTTTTACAACATTAACACATTTCTTTTTCCCGTTTTCAATGCGTAATCCGAATCTGTTCGAAGTAGAATATTAAATATTTATATAAAAAAGTATTTGCATGGTCATACATTCTAAGTTAACATCATGTGAAAACATGAACTGTTGAAATATTACGATTTAAAATGTATTTTTGTTATGCGTTCCTATTTAGGTTCTCCTTCCTCAGTTATTCATCCTGAACCGTTATTTTGATATATTTAAGTCCGTGCATGTAAATGATAAAACGATTACTTCAGCAAAATAAAAACATCATACTGTACCATTTTAATGAACCCAGGAATATTATAAATTATGTAAATCTAATAGCGCAGGTATATCATTTGACCCCGTACGCCGTGGCCGTACTGTACAACATCACAACAGTTATCCCTTGGAGGGCCCCATAGCAAAATCAAATCAACCAGTCACTTATCCCTTCCTTTTGCATAACTACTGTATATAGAAACCCAAGTTAACCTCTCTACGATACATGCCCATTAACATAACAGAATAAGTTCATCTTTGTTCCAACTGTCATAGCACGGTGCATTTATTCTTCCGGATAGCCGGTATAAAGCTGAAATGAAATCGACAGAAATGCCGTTTATGTTATGGATAAATATCTAAATAACCTCGCTAGTATCAGTTGTTTTTTCCTTTGAATACTTCCCACATGCAATATTAATACTGTTTCGTAATCATTGTGCTATCTTTTGACCATTTGGCAACTTTTCGCTGCTTCGTAGCTGACGCGGTAACGGCTTTCACTCTCTAACACTTCACACGGCCAGTCATTTTGTTTACAATGAAATGGCGTGCTATGTGCATACATTAGTAGCTCTGACGTAGGGAAATACAGGAATAAAATGTTGGTCAGACAGGTAGAAATCCCGATAAATATCGTAAAATTATACATTTTTATGAAAATCCGATCGTTGTTTTTCATCAGGAGACTCACTTATGTTTATGTAGTATTGAAAAAAAAAGACAAAAAACAAATAAACTTCACCGTGATGTCCCTTTAGAATAATAATTTGAATTGCACGAAAAAGCACTTGTGAACACAAAAGTGATATTTCATCTGATTATGTATTATACAAGATCGATTATACTAGTAATGACTGTAGTAGAGTCATGATGAAGTGGTTGTCAGACAGACCGCATGACATGATCTACGATAGACATGTCACACTATCCTTCTACATCACACACCGAGAGCATTTCTATGTGGCATGTTTTGCATTATACATCAGGGGAGATTGATTACAGTATTCAATTGTGGTTCGTGGTCTCGAAGACTAAAAGTAGAGCAAATGAAAAATAAATTATGGATCATTCTCATAATAACTTTCGTGGTAAGTAAGTACATACCTTTACATTAGCATTTATGAATACTTACATTGTAGGTCTTTTGTTCACAATACATAAGAATTAACGTGCAAAGGGGACAACGCAGCTATTCATACTGATGATATATGATAGTTGAGCTGACTGCATTTGATCAATGTAATCGTTTTAATTTAATATTCTGCCGAAAATGTACTTTAATCGTCATTATGGCATTACTGCATGGCTACATTTGTATTATTTAGATTCAATACGTAATGGCAAAAAACACTAGTATGCAAATTGCATGAAGTTCTGACCTATCGGATGAGAGGATAGTTTTTCCTTTCAAATTCAAAACTGTAAACGAAAAGAACAGAATGATTACTGAAACTATACAGATATCTATTTGTCTTTTCTTTTTTATTTGGAGAAACAAGGGCTGGGACTTGACATACGAGAGACATGCTATAATTTATATATGTGTGTGTCTGACACGTTCTTACTACATTTGATTAGGTGTATCCTTTGGCACCCGACTGCGAATGACTTTAACTGTTGCGGTGACGTAAATCCCTGAACGAAACAAAACTAGAACGAATCATAGCATGACGTTGAGACAATTCACATGTGAATAATACTATTTATGTAGTATTGATTATAATCTGTAGAATATACCTACGCAAATGACTAGTGTGTGCATATGAGTTTAAAAGTTGCAGAATTAATGAAATTTCAATGAAACATTTGACACATTGGGTCTTTTGTTTTGTATTTATATGACATGACCCTATTGGTTTTACAGTGTGTGTTTAATGAACAGTTTGTAGGAAGATCATACGGTAGGAACAAAATGGCATTACTGCCAAATGGCATCACACAAGAAATATGCCATGTAGACTACTACATACATGTACAGTGTCATTTATGTTAGTTCATCCGGTATGATTGTATACCACCTTTTGAGTTTATTATAGTTAGACTCATATAACAACACACGGAATACATACACATGAGGTTTAACTAATGTCGAAATCGAGTACTAGAAAAGGTAGATATTTTCATTGTTTATATTCTTTTCCTTCTCTTGATATGATTCTCGAAGTTAAGAATATGACCAAAGCTTCAACAGGTAAGTGCACGTGAGAGTCAAGTTATATAATTCAAAACATGTAAAATCGAATACCTAAAGGATTTTTCTGCGACTAAACCGATTAATGTTTTCCCATAGCACTTCTCGAACAAAAGTTATTAATGGGTTTTTTGTTCTTTATTCGTAAATAAAAAATAGATTGGTTAGCGCTCTCGTCTGCAACTTGTCACTCGTTATGGAAGCAGAGCTGTTGGATCTCTTTTGTGTTACTATAAATGCATTTAATGTCAGAGTGATGCATAAAGCAATTTGCTTTAACCTTAGCACACTAGTTTGAAACTGAAGGGAAAAGCAAAATAGGAATTGAATAAGGTTCGACGCATTGAAACATACGAAACGAATTACCATGGAGACCACACTTTTTACGTAAAAATGTGAAAAAATAGCTAGATATGCAATAATGGAAAACGTGTGCTATGTTAGATATAAAAAGTATTTACTCAGTTAAAATCCAAGTCGGTCCTAACGTTATATTGTTTTTTTTTATTATTTCATCAACTCAGTTTTGATTGCTTTATCAACAGATTTTCTTTAATAATTCAAATCGCATGGAAACCTTGATAGCAACCAGCGCTGACGTATGTTTGTGTCAAAAAGCAAGTGCAAGATGAAACTGACATGTTAAAAATGCTCCCGATACATCTTATAATTAGTTAGCTCCGGATTTTATTTACACTGCTTAAAAATACTTAAATCTAAAATGGCTTACTGTAAAAACTACAATGTAAACGATTTTTCTCTCCTTTTTATGACAGCAATTATTGACAAAAAAAACGTTCAGAAACATGCAGTTGACAGATGGATGTAAGAAACAAACATGTCATGTTGTATTAGTATGTCAATAATGAATTACACTGCACAATATATTTTTTTCGACCTTCTAGAACTCATCAGTAATGCTGAATATTCCTTTAATGTATAACCTATATCTCGTAAACTTCCGGTTCTCTTGTATGAATTTATTGTCATTGCATAATCATTTCCAAGAGTACATGAGTGGCATTAACGGAAGAGACCGCGGCGTCTAAGTGGTGAAAGCGTCTTACATTTTGCTAAATATTGTACCAGTAGCCCTTCACCACTGAGTCGCGGGTTCGAGACCTATGTGGGGGCAGTTACCAGGTAATGGCCGTAGGTTGATGGTTTTTATCCGGGATACCGGCTTTCCTCCACCACCAAAACCTAGCACGTCCTTAAAATGATCATAGCTATTAATAGGACGTAAAACACAAACAAACCAAACCAAACCCACTTAACGGACTCCCCATCGAATTCGATGGATAGAGGCCGACAACGCAGCACGACTCCAACAGTTATTTGGTTATTAAAACCATATTAGCAGTGAGGGCGTTGTTATCTCAAGGAGAGAGCGACATCTCAAATATAGGAGGCTATTACATTTCATATAATGATGACACACTATACTTCCAAATTTCAAGAACACACAGGAAATTTCATAAGGGACACCACATGCTTCTGGATAAAAGGGTCAATTGTCAAGGTAACAGTAACGATGGCTATTGTTGGGCAGCGCTGGAACTGTTGAATGCTAGATGTGAACGCCGAAATGGCAACACCGGCTGTATGCTCCTTAGGAATTCGGGAAAGATATTGACTAGTTGCAAAGGCACTATAACCACGTATAATAATTTGTGAACCGCTTTGAGACGAACTAGGTTGTGATGAAGCGGTATATAAGATTTGGTTTGGTTTAGTATTGTTTAACGTCCCATCAACAGCTATGGTCATTTAGGGACGGCCTCCCCTGTGTGCAAGATGCATGCGTGTGTGTTTTGGGACGCTGTGATATGTTCATGTTTGTCTCCTTGTGATAGCGCGGAACTGATGCCGACTTTATAATACTACCACACTGAAACATACTGCCGAAGACACCCAGCAGTGGAAACTACTATTTTTACAGACTCTGGTATGTCTCGGCCAGGGGACAGAACCCAAAGCCTGTCTCACAGGGGCGAACGCTCAACTAAAGGCCAAAAGTGAGGCATTATCAAAGGAGACATTAGGATGAAGAAAGTTGTTTAGAATTTAGATAAAAGACACGATCCGAAATTTAGTCGCCTCTTACAATCATGCAATGGGGGCAGCAGGTACAATTATTACGCACTACCTGCAAGGACTCTGTATATAAGAACCTCGAATTATTATTATTATTCCCTAACGCCTTGCTTGGCAAAACGTCACTTTTGGCTTTGATGTTGAACGTTAGCCCAGGTTAGCCCAGGCAATGGGTTCTGTCCCCAGGCCGGGACATACCAAAATGGTATTTGTTATTCCCTGCTAAACGTTCAGCGTTAAGGGGAATGACAACAGGTGGTTCACTCACCCGTTGTCAGTATAATGTGACCGGGCGGAGTTATGTACTGAGTGCATTAGGCATTGTAGTTTAGCGATATAGCACTATAAAGTCGGCATAAGATCTGCGCTATGACCAGGAGGCAAGAACACCACATATACGTATGCGTGCTTACACAACACACATGGAGACACGCCCTTAAATGGCCGTAGCTCTTTATAGGACGTTAAACAAAATAAAACCAAACCAGTCTTATTAAAGGTCCAGTCACAGTATGCGAGTGAACAGGCTGCTGCCATTTCCCCCATTGCTAAACGTTAAGAAGGGAATAACAACTACAATTATAATAACATGGAGACACGTTTTTTAATGACCATTTAATTCTATAAAACCAAATCAATGTTAAAGGTCCATCTATCGAGGCCAAATATGTCAACACATTAAAATTATATAATAAACAACAGATGTGTCAAGCGAGACACAATGACAATAATCGTTGTCGAGTAAAACAAGAAAGGAAAGTTTCTCATCAATTGCAAAATTTGCGGAGTATCAGTTTTGGTTTCGTGGATGCGTTTCGAAACAGGGAAACATAAGGAGCTATGTAAGTGTCTCTATGTACGCCGTTTGATCTTGTCAATGTAGTATGTACAGTTGTGTGACCGCACAACGCACCACAAATAGCCTGCGCACATCGAGCATACACTGTCCGCACAACTGTGCGATTTAATAATCGTTCGCCCTGTTGTTCACCTCTCTCCGCATAAGAGTGCGATGTGGTACAATTGCTTGATCAATGTAACAGATTGAAAAAAAATCTGAAACCCTCGTATGGAATAAAGAACACTTTATATTAAAAAGTGTCATTATATTAATTAGGAATATGCTCAATTTTACAATGCCTATTACACAGCATTACAGTGACAGTTAGACTGTCAAGAATGGGTTTGGCTCCAAGGTAAATAACATTTTGATGATTGACCGGATTTTTACCTAGCCTGTGTGTGACAAATTTGGTTTGGTTTTATTTTGTTTAACGTCATATTAACAGCTAAGGTCATTAAAGGACGGCCTCCTCTGTGTGCAAGATGCATGCGTGTAGTGTATGCTTGTGTATTTTGGGGGGCCTGCGATATGTTCGTGTTTGTCTCCTTGTGATAGCGCGGACCTGATGCCGACTTTATAGCACTACCTCACTGAAACATCCTGCCGAAGACACCCAGCAGGACACCCCACCCGGTCACATTATACTGACAACGGGCGAACCAGTCGTCCCACTCCTAATTTGCTGTGCGTTAAGCAGGAGTAGAAACTACCATTTTAAAAGACTTTGGTATGTCTCGGCCAGGGGACAGAACCCAAAGCCTTCCTTACAGGGGCGAACGCTCAACAAATAGCCATAAGTGAGGCATTGTCAAGGGAGACATTATGAAGAGAAAAGTTGTTTAGATAGAAAAGAAAAGATAAGGTCCCAACTGGACGTTATGTATTTGTTAATTTTATCCGTTTTTTTCACACCTTGGCGAGTTACGTAATGTACAAAGTCTAGCTGTATATATGGGATCGTGTCGATATGTGTTATTTTACATGTGTCGATTTAGGTCGTAAAAACCATATCTGAATTTAAGAAAATACAGATACAGTCGAAAGATCAGCAGGTAATATATGTAGCTATAATATAGAAATATACTTAATAATCAAGTTTATATGATTCAACGCGAAATCGAAACCCAAATTGAGTTCTGAAGAATCTTTACAAATACCGATTGTGATATATATATATATGATAAGTATAATAGTAATAAAGGCTTTATTTATTCTTGATAACATATTGAGCATGAAGCTCATCTTACATATGGTCAATGGACATATACAATGTATGATAAAATGTACAATATTTACAGCTATACAGCTATATAACATAATGGACGATCATACAACTGCAAGATCGGGAAAAGAGTAGGCCTTCTGTATTTCACTCCGTGTCGTAAAAGGCTACTAATTTGGGAGCACATGTATTCATAAACATGTAAGGGAAAAGGGGACATTGAAGAAACCCATACTAAACATGCTCTGCTGCTAAGTAAGGCAGATGCGCACAAAGAGGCAACTATACCGACAGACCCTGTCTCCAATACTCGTACGTTACAAACATAAAGGCATGTCCTTAAATGACCTTAGCTGTTGATAGGAAGTTAAACAGAACATAAAACCAAATCAAATCTTACCGAAATGAACAAACATATTTATTTCGATGACACCTTTGCGATTGGTCGATAACAAAATCATAAAATATCCCTTTAAATGTGCAGTTAAATCATGCATAACTTGCAAGTATACACACGGCGACATCTCCGTATGGAACTATAAGGGATGTGTATGAGCCATGTATAAACACAGGCCCATGATTACAGGCAGTTATTCTTAACCATTGCGTTCGAACCTGGCATAATCTATAACGTTGATATAGGTTAAGCCAAGTTACTGCTGTAATTAGATTCAGCGAACTTCCATATGTCGTTTGCTGACAAATCTGTATTGGTAATCATAACAATTACATACCGCCAAAATGATCACACACGGAAGCAATTCCCCCGATTGGTGGCTTAGTCATTGTCAAGGCCTAACATGTCCTGCATTAGTCTTAAACGGTGTCAGTATTAATATTGTGTGAACACACAACGCACATATCCGAAAATGACAATCACAAGGTATAACTATGTTAATGCATCGCTAAGGAAATGATCCAGAGATTTGACGTCCGGACTATGACAAGTTAGGAAACGGAAAAATTGATGTTTGTTTTGGATAACGGATATTGAAGATTTAACTCCTCGTCGAAGACGTTATCCATAGACAATAGCATCCATGAGCAGTTTCGTTTAATTATTATTATTTTTGCATTCTGAACGGGCACATTAACTCAAAAAGAGGTCATTAAGGCAAATAAAAGACAAACGCAAAAGTGGCTATGATTAGTTGTATCTTTTAGAACAGATCACGGTTCTTAGGTAGTTAAGAAATGTTCAGACATTTACCGTTTCGAAAAGGGATTATTAACATATCATAACAAAAATCTCGTAGACAGAAGGTTAATGCAAGACTTATAACAAACATTGTATTTTAAATGATTCTTGACAAGCTACATAGCAGTGAGGCTGATCCCCGCGTATCAATAAATAATAATTGGTAATGTATGAACGAACCATCAAGTATTATAGAAGATTATCGTTCTCAAACTGATAGAATGTTTTTTTTTATTATTCCATGTCTTAAGAATAATATCTATAATCATTGATGCTTTTGTTTTGTACTACAAGAATCTGGGCTTAGCGTTAGGATTTCCGAACAAAATAGGTGTCTGAAAAATGTATCAAATTGTGCATGGTTTTCCAGACAAAGAACGTTTATGGGAGGGTTTCCCTTGTTTGAAACTGTTTTAGATAATTTCTAATTAAAAACTGGTTTAAATAAACAAATTTCTCTATAAAGCATTTAAAATAAAACTTTTCGCAATTTGTGAAGTAAAAAAGAATGAGTTGTTATTTAGTGTTCAGTAGAATGTCTTTCCCCTTTGGTATGGTGAAATTATTGGTGATATTCGAAAAGTGTCTTGTCACCGTTTTAAAGGTACGATGACCGATGGCAGCAGGACACTTGGTTACTATTATGCTTAAAAGTGCATCAATGTACTCGTTGCTAATTACACTTTTGATCACTTTCATATTCCCAAGTGCACAAAAGTGATGGAGAGTGTATCACAGTACATGTTGTAATATATAAATTATCCGAATGGTATCTCATCAAATTTTTGATCATATGTTTTTCATACATCACCAAACAGTAATAAAATAAAACGTATTTTCTGTAAAAGGTTTAGTTTAGTCGTCACCATGTTGATAATGTCATCAACATGCATAGACCAACTACAATCTTCAAACAGTGTAACACCTAAATGTTTGTGGCAGTTCACATTTTCTATTGGGGCATTGTTAAGATATAGGAAAGGATGGTTGGGAGGAACTCTTTTCTTTGATATAATAATACTCTTAGTTTTTTGTGGATTAAAATCCACTAGCCGAAGTTTAGTCCAAATATAGATTTTTTTCTAAGTCTTTATTTAGTTGTTCAGCTGCCAAAAACGGCGTATCATCTATGATATAAATTGAGGTGTCGTCAGCGAAAAGCTTAATTACAGAGGCAATATCGATAACAATATCATTTGTATTAATTAAAAACAGTAGCACTAACACAGCTACAGTATACGGAGCATACAGTTCACCGAGTTGACCTCAAACACCGCATACATACTTAGACATGAAAACAGATTTAAATTCGCTCGTCTGCAATCTTCCGAATCCCAGCAGTAAATGTATGTGCATAGCATATTTCTTATTGACGCTTTGAGTGCCTTGAGATACCGTAAATAATTTTGAACATTTTTCCTTCTTTTTCGGGAAAATAGTCCATTTTGATTTTGAAAGGTTTGAAATAGAAAACATTCAATTGTGTTTTCCTTAATTTATACAGTCTGATACACGTAACTACACGAAACGACGTTATCGGAGATATTCGCACACCAACAGGAAATCGAATTATTTGTCAATACAGAATTGATTGAAATGTCAAAGATCTCATTCGTCCCTTTATTATTATTGATTATTGAGGCAGCATTATTGATTCGGTTCCCCACTAGGAAAGTTTTTTGAGTCACGCTTTACTGATGAACGAATAAGGGAACATGGACAAAGAGGACAACTTCCATCTACATGTAGATATCCGATCACGACAAACTTTCTCGTGCTGGGGTATCTAGTTAGAGCGAACCGAATTTAACTTGTAGCCCACGAGCAATTGATCAGACTGGCTCATACCATTATATGCCTAGTGCATTGTCACTATCTCCCTCTCTCTGGAAAGAAATAAAATACAATGCGATTCGACACAAATAAGACAAGGTCCACTATGGTTATGACACCAACTGTCAGAATCCGAATCCGTATGATTCAGGCACATCTTAAGCCATAAAAGGGGACCAAGTTTACATATATATACCACACTATGTTGTTCTCTGATTGTTTTTGTACCATTTAATCTTATTGATGTAGGCGTACCACAGTATCCGACCCGCAGGACTATACATTTAGACGTACCACGCTATCAATTGACTCTAAAGATAAACTGAAAGAACAAAAGTCGGGCAGCAACTAAATAGTGTGTGTTAAACCATCAATCCTTAACATTCCTTTGTAGCGTGTTAAATTTCCTAGTAACTGATGTATTAACTAGGCTTTTTATCAAAAGATAAGAATAAAAACACCATGACATCCCGATTCCAGAATAAAATATTGGTACATTATGACTTTCAGCGGCGAATCATTCAACATGTTGATTTTCGCGATATATGCCAGCGGAAAAAAGAAACTGTGCATGCCTAAAATGTGTTATAAAAATCAATGTGTATGACGTAAAACAACAAGGTTTTCAGGGACAATTTATTTGTTATTTATTAACAGTTGCATTCCATTTTCCACGTTATGGAGTCAATATATCAAAATATCAAAATAAAGTTAAAAAAAAATAAAAAAAAATGGGCGACAGATCGGGGGATACAGCAGGGCAGGGCAGGGCAACACGTCAACCAGAAAGTCCATAGCGACACGAGCTGTGTGTGGCCTGACGTTGTCCTGCTGTAGCGTAATGTACCATTGCAGGACGTCGCGGACGGATAACTCGTTCACGCAATCGGTTCCGTACAGTTCTCGGGCTTATTGGTAGCAACCCAGGGATTGTCCGTGCAGTCAAACTTGCCGTTTGGAAGCGATTTCTCAAATGGACAAGCCAAGCCGAATATGGTTGTCCTGTTGACGTGACGTCACACGTGGACGTCCCGCACGAGGTCGATCGCCGACGTGGCCAAACTGTTGATGTCGTCTCTACAAATCCCGGATTGTGTTCCGATGGACATGAAAACCTATAGAGACAACGACTTGGCCCATACCAGCTTGAATCATACCAATAATCCGGAGGCGGTCATATTCATTGAGCCTCGGCATAGCATTAATCACAAATTAAAACGTTATAAAGCTGTTTTTACTGTTCGCTGATCTCAACAGAGTGACCCAACAGTTAAAAAATAAACTTTTATTGTCAAATTGGATGGCTGCACGAGAAAAAACATGCAAACTAGTCAACGCCTATAGAGAGCAAACTGCATGGGACAACTGTCAATGACACACGGATAGTGTGTATGTGTCATACTCGGTCATGTGTGTGAATGATGTTCTATAACAATTCTCCGCATGCACAGTTTATTTTCCCCGCTAGTATGGAAAGGAGGCATTAGGTATACTACATTTAACATAACGCATACACACACACATTCATAATTATTTTTTTGAGACAGATTCTTAAATGACCTTCGCGGGTCAAGAATGTTGTACTTCTTATGAAAAGTACCCTGCAAGATAAGGCCGCAAACCAATCTGAAGGCAGTCCATAGACGGTCTGCCGTCTCGTTTAAATACTCATGATCACAGGGGAAAATGCAGACCGTCTCTGGAGCGGTTGCCTTGCGTGCGGCGACGCGTCGGAAGGATAAAGAAATACGACTTTTGCACTTGGACAACCGTATTTCTACGGCTAAGGAAACGGGCAGGAATCAAATAAGTCATACAGGTCTGATTAGTTGAAAGTCTGCACAATCGTCTGTACGCAAACGGTATAGGCCGCAGGGCTAACAGCTAAATGCCCGGCGACGTAACGCTGAAAAATTATATATTTTTCGGAGCAGTTAGTTTTTCGTTTACCGCGCGGATGACAAATGTTTGTCTAAAGATGTGTCAATGATGGGTATTCAGATGCTTGCGTGCTAGCGAATGACCGTTTAGGAGGGAGATCAGTGATTGCATGCAGGGTTATCCACGACCTGTTCAAGCGGGCAGTCAACAGGCATAGCAAAACGCGCGACTGTCTTAGATTTTAAGCGACATTCTGTAAATTTCTTTGATAACACCTAATGTGTCCAAATTGTTTTGGTATTATATCGTCTCCGCTTTATTTGTTTAACCAAGTCACTAAAATATCGTTGTTTGTCACGCAAGCGATAACTTTGCGACCTAGCAACTACTGAACTACACCCACTGAAGCGAATAAATCAGACGCCTACATGTTAATGATTTTGTTTGTATGGGGTTTACGCAACATCTGAGGTAAAATAAAGACTGTGGCCTAAGGAAACACCACCGAACAGATGGAGTAGAGACGTAAGAAAAGATGGAAATCTTGATTGTTTTCGTTATGCTTTTTCTTCTTCTTCTTATTATTTCCACAGATATTGTCGACACTTTATCTCCGGAACGAAAACAGACATAACGTTCATATTTTAGTATAAGGGAATATGTCAAGTTCAAGGCCTCACTATGGGGTCGAATATAGGCCAAACATGAAAATCTCAAAAATAGTGAATTTCACATCAAATATTGAAGAGCATGTCCTTATAAAAGTTTTAATGTCAAATGACGAAGATATGACACTTTGAAAAATGTTCATTTTCCCGCCAATTTTTAAAATTTAAAAAAATTGCACTTAAAACTCTTCTCCTTTGTAATCAAGACACATGCACATTTTATATTTGGCACATTCATAGTATGTATGTTCGACTGCATAAATAGTTCAGCTCGATGGCCCTGACCTTCATCACAGGGGTCAAATAATTTTAAAATTTCAAAATTCTTTCAAAAAGGTTACTTTGCACCATATTTTAAAGAGTGCATTTTAATTAAGATAACTATAAAGTTTTAGTTTACAGCATCGTGGTGCAGGTAAATTAACATGTTAAACCTACAAAATATCGCTTTAAAGGCCAGATGATTTTTGATAAAATGATTAATATACTTTCTTCACACTGTTCGAAGAGGAATAACTTAACAGAAAAATCAACCTTTGTGACCAGTTTGTCTACAATACACAGAGTCACTGTCCGTCCTGTGCTTAGGTGTTGCCTAATCCAATCAACAGAGCTGCCAATCACCATTGTCTGTGTGACCATAACAATGTTTACTGGCGTTTGGTGTCACTGGGTCCAAATAACAGAGCTTTCAATCCCCACTACCTCAAGCAAATAACATCCCCCTTAAGGGTTGGGGAGCAGGAGGGAAGATAGAAACACTTAACAGCTTTCTATCAATGCTGACCATTCAGAAATGACTTGACCCTATGGCAAGGATGGTCAAAGAAGGGAAGCGAAGAGAAACGTTTAAAAACGATCGTCAGTCCGAGAATATATCTTTGATCATTTTCCTAATGGAAATCACGTGTTTTGATCTTGTTTTTTTTAATTTGATGTCCTATAAGAAAAATACATGAAAGAAAATTGCCGTTTCTGCATGGCTGCGACATCTGGCGGCTTTTGAACTCGTCTGCGTTGCAGCAGCACATCACAATTCTTAGTTCAGATCGTTCTTGGACATACATGTAGATTCATTTTTCAATGTATGAAGACATTGGTGTTATTCACGTTCAATATTACCGTACACGTATTTTGTATCGGTAACATATGTCCAAACCGTCAATACAGTAAGACCCCTCAATGAATGGACCACTATATATGAGTGAATAAACTTATACAAGTCATACTTGAAGCATGTGTTCAAACAGTGTCACACTGACATCTGGTTTTGTTAGTACCTGGATTGAAATCCATTGTCTATCAGGAGAAAACTTACCGGGGCTTGTTTTATCACTGCCCGGACAATCAAGTTCTATACGGTTACTGTTGTTTGAGGGTGCAACATCCCTTTGATATCACATTCCGTTAATTGCTAATACGCTAATCCGTGGTTGTATATACGTTCTTCTGTCGGCCTTTAAATTGCAATAAAATGAGTTTTCAATTAATTTGTTTCCCATGTCACCCGTTAATACACTCAATACTTGAGTCCCAGAGGATGTTGTTTTGACCATGAAAAGAAAACAGTAAACGTTAACTGACATTGTCGCTAGATCGATGTCAATAAAAAGTTATATAATGACAACGTAAATGTTGGTTAGAAGCTATAAATTCCTGATTGGGTTCTAGCTGCATATTATATGGGTGTGTAGGGTATATAGATATGTCATTAAGTTCCAATCAGCTTGGTTCTTTGTTGGTTATAAAGTACAAAATTGTAAGAATACATGCGTATAAGTGTCGTGTCGAGGGAATTATCAAAGAACAAGTAACCCCACAAAATTGCATGAATTCAGACTGAATATAACAACCTCTTGATGTGTTAGGCCGAATCTCTTCTTGCTACTACCTTAACTGTATATAATTTTGTTCAGGTCGGTATGGTTAACATACAATTGTGCCTTTCGATAATTAGACATTGCTTCATATAAGCTGATATCAACACAAAAAATATCGAACATCCAAACGGGAGAAATGGATGGACAAATGTTTGATATCAGGAGAATTTTGATTTAAAGCTTCCACTTCATTCCTTTGATATTAAAGTGAGATGCCTTAAGGTAGTTCTTCTTTTTAAAGTTAAGTGATATACCTTAATATTCAGACTTATTGCATTGATCGATGTTACTAGGCGAGTGGGGAGACTATGCAATACAAAGTGCCATATTGCCAATGCTGTTTTACACTAGTACCCGAAATCCCCATTTTAGTTGCAAAGTTTTCCACCAATGAAATGGACAGATTGAAATAATTAAATATTCAAATCATTTCGCTGTCATTTTAAGTTAATGAAAGATGATGTCATCAGTTCGTTCTCGACGCAGTGTTTCACCGTTCTGTTACTGACTTTAAGCTTTTGGGAAGCTAGTTGAACATTAATACAGGTAGTTATGCTTACTACATTGGAATTTATGATATGCAAATAAAGAAACAAAATATACATATGCTGTACCTTAACAGACGTCAAGCATTGCACTCGTGTATTGGGCAGATTTCAAATATACCAGCAGATGTTTTCAACGGAAAGGTTTTTGTTTGTTTGCGTAAGCATTCTTATTTAAAAACGGAAGTGGTACTGATTAAATTCCGCAAGGCGTATCATTTCTCTTTAATATAAAGTTTAATCATAGAATGCATTGGTGAGCTTTTGTTGATTTCCGTATTCACTATAGCGAACATTTGGTGTTCTTCGTTTTATATTGAATATAGCAAAATACGGGTGGTGCGGGAGACATGTCAAAGCCTTCTTGTTTCGTTTCGTTTTGTTTAAAGTCTTATTGACAGCTAAAAGCATTTAAGACGTGCCTCCATGCATGTAATGTATGCGTGCTTGTGTGTATATGTGCCGGAGTCATTTTTTTTTATTCATTTTTTTTTTATATACACACAAAGCCACAAGCATATACTTAAGCATTGAACTGTTTTTGTATGGTATTTATGATCTATTTGAATGACACAGCTTTGCAAGCATACAACATGATGCGCGCTAGCGCAATATGAGTTGTTTGCTTGCAAAGTTTAAAATGCCCGCCTTATCGACAGTCCACACAAATTCGTTCAATAGTTTGAACAGCGTGTTCGTCGCGTGCTGATTGGCAAACAAAGTAGTACTATGAAATTTTAACAAACACTTCAATGTTATTCCACAATTCAGTATCAATACAATTGCGTATGATATGTCTCTAAGGTGATTTAAGTTATCAATATAACTCTGAGCTGAAAGTTAGATTTGAAATTGTTTCGATTTTTCCTCGGAACAAATTTAGCGCATGGATAAATACAGGTGAACACCATAAATCCGGCCTTGCCCTCCACGACGGAGTTATTTTTGGAAGTTAATTAGAACTTTTCTCTTTGCTCATTTTGTGAAGAATCCAGACGTGGATTTATTTGTTAATTGTATGGGAATCTGACTACAGTCTGTAGATTCTATAACAGCCTCGTTATTTGACATGTCGTCAGAAACTGAGGCTCCGAGACGCGTGAAACTGATAGCGTTTGAAGTGAGTGATCATGTGGCCAGAGCACAGGGGTTCATTACAAATGTCTGAAATGTTTATGTGTGCTGCGACTCATATCAGTAGGTCTGTAACATATGTGTCAGTAGGTCTATAAAATATGGGTATTTCAGACATTTGTAACGAACCCCTATTGATCAATGCAGTGTAACAGACGATATTTTTGATAAATTTCATGAGCATTAAAATTGTTTCCATTGCCGGCATTGGTGATTTAAACCGATGTGCATTTTGTACGATATTGCAGACCTTAGTCTTGTTTTTGTTGTAATAAAAGTATTTTTTGATTTTGTACATGAATATTTAATGACATTGTTAAATCTCACAATGCCTAGCGATATTTCAGCAGCCGTCATGTTTATTTCCATTGGATATTGTAGTTCCGGTCAGTGTTTCATAAATACATTTATGTACGCTAAGAATTATGTCTCGTGCTGCTTGGTAATCAAAGTCCCATCAACGACACAGCTTTCAAAGAGGATATATAGTGACAATGCCATGCAAATGTAAATATATTATATTGATTACAAATTCCTTCTCAACGGACACCTCTTTACAAGAGACTAATTACATACTGTACACACATACACAGGGGGGAGGGGGGAATTGCAAACCTTAGACATCTGGGGTTTTTCTTTATAGTATAATGATAATTGTTCATGTTATCTTCCTATGTTTGTTATGCTGGAGTCATGATATGTTCACGAATTCGCTTCCTCCTTGTGATAGTGAGGTTCTGATGAGGACCTCACCTGTGAGGCATTGCCAAGCAAGGCACTAGGTTTGGTTTGGTTTAGTATTGCTGCGTCTCTCCATCCAGATTCTGTCGTATATAGACTACCTGACGGTTTGTCTATATAGGGTATCCGACCTGCCTGAGGGTCGGATTACCGAGACAGAGCAGGCCGACATCCAGGACAGAGTGACCTCTGCCCTAAACGGGGCATTGAGAGCGCTGGCAGCTTTACAGGTGTCATCCCTCGTCATTGTCTTGTTGGCTAGGCAGTTTTCAGTTTTGAAAAATTGCCCAGTCGATGAGCCTTACCGTTCCAGACTGTTGACTGCCCCCTTCTCAGGGTCCACTCTTTTTTGAGGGGCCCTTCCTTCTGTGCAGAAGGATTTGAAGGAGGACTCGGTCGCCTCTGCACTTCTGGTGAAGAGGATACAGGCTGAGAAGGCCAGTACCTCGCAGGGGTCAGCGCCTCCTAAGAAGAAGGCTAAACCTTCAGCTTCGCAGTCCTCTGCGCAACCCAAGTATAAGCCTCCCTTCAAGGGCAACAAATGGAAGGGTAAGAACCCTCCTGGGGGTAAGAAGAAGGGTTCCTGACTCTTTTTTTCCCTCCTTGGTCGTGTCAGATAACGAGTTGGGCCGGGAGGAATGCAGTCCTATCGGCTCAAGCTTAGGTCCTTCTCCCGCAGGATTAGGCTTCGGGTCAGCAGACGATTCTCTTGCCTGGCAAGGTCTCGATCTGCCTCGACCAGATCTTCCTGTGGGGGGTCGTCTTTCTGCTTTCCTTCCAGAGTGGAAGGAAATTACGGAAGACGCATAGACCTTGTCTGTGATAAGGAGGGGTTAGGCATTCCGCTAGTGCGGGATCCGCCCTTAGCGTCGGGGCCAATCTTTTTTCCTCCACCGGGGGATCCGGAAAAGGCTCTGGCGCTCCAGGAGGAAGTTAGGACCATGCTTACCAAGGGCGCAGTCGAGGACGTTCCTATGTCGGGATGCACTCCCGGGTTCTACTCCAGAATGTTTCTGGTTCGGAAGAAGTCCGGGGCGTGGCGTCCCATCATAGATCTAAGTGCCTTCAACAAGCACGTAGATTCTCCTCACTTCAAGATGGAGACTCCTCGGGGTATTATCGCCTCCGTGAGAGAGGGAATGTGGGCGACTTCAGTAGATCTAAAGGACGCCTACTTCCACATCCCCATCAAGAAGTCGGCACGGAAGTACCTCCGTTTTACTTGCAACGGAAAGGTCTTCCAGTTCCGGGCCATGCCGTTCGGGCTCACGACTGCACCTTTGGTTTTCACCAAGCTGCTGCAGGTGGTCGTGGGATTCCTGCACTCTCGAGGAATAGATGTTCACATCTATTTCGACGACTCCCTCATGCTCCACCTAGTGAGAGAGTCTCTGGTACAGGTCACCCGGTTGGTTCTGAAACTCTTACTCAAGGTCGGCTTCATTCCTTCCAGAGAAAAGTCGGAGGTTTCCCCATCTCAGGATTTTGTTTTTCTGGGGAACCGTTTCAATACGGTTCAGGGCATCGCCCTTCCACCGATGGAGAAGTTCGAGAAGGCCAGGGCTTTTGCTCTGACCTTTATCGGCCGGTCTCAAGTCCAGGTACGTTGGTTTCTCAGTTTTCTGGGATATCTCAACGCCCTGGCCGATGTGGTCCCCTTAGGGAGACTTCACATCAGGCCTCTCCAGATGTTTCTCCTTGCCAACTGGGTCCCTTCTTCAAGGGATTGGGAAGCCTTGCTTCCTCTGAACCAGTCGGTCAAGGAGTACGCACGCTGGTGGACTCATCAGGACAATGTTCTCCGAGGGGTTCCTTTGTCCAAGCCAGTTCCCACTATGACCCTGTACACGGATGCATCCATGACAGGGTGGGGAGCTTATCTCGACGGGCGTTGCCAGTCGGGGGAGTGGTCTGGGGAACAGCTCTCGGAGCACAGCAATGTGCTCGAGATGAGGGCTGTTCTGTTGGCTCTGCAGTCTTTTCGGGAGATCCTGCATTCCAAGGTGGTTTGTGTGGCTACGGACAACACTACGGTTGTCGCGTATCTGGAGAGACAGGGGGGAACCAGGTCTCACACCCTGTGTGCCCTCGCTATCCGCATTCTGCTTCTATGTCAGGAAATGCAGTTGACAATTTGTGTCAAGCATCTGCCAGGCAGGTTGAATGTTCTGGCGGATACTCTTTCCAGGCGCCGCCAGCCGGTTTTGACAGAGTGGCAACTGAATCCCTCGATTTTCGTGGGAATTTGTCAGGTGTGGGACAGGCCTCACATAGACCTGTTCGCCACTTCACTGAACAATCAGTTGCCAACGTTTGTCTCTCCGGTACCAGATCCAAGGGCTTGGGCCGTGGACGCTCTGTCTCTGGATTGGGAGGGAATGCATGCATATGCATTCCCACCCTTCAACATGGTGGGCAGGGTGCTGCAGAAGTTTCGGGAGCATCAGTGTTCCCTCCTCCTGATAGCGCCCCTGTGGCCGAGGCAGCCTTGGTTTCCGGAGCTTTTGTCGCTTCTGGTGGAAGAGCCCCTGGCTCTTCCTCTCAGAGCGAACCTCCTTCGCCAGCCTCGTTCCAGGACGATGCACTCTCGTCCGGAGATCCTCCACCTTCACGCGTGGAAGCTATCTCAGGAGGCCTCGCTCAGGCGGGCTTTTCTAGGGACGTGTCAGATCGCATCGCTCGATCAATTAGGGCTTCCTCATCTGCCGTCTACCAGTCACGATGGAAGATTTACTGTGATTGGTGTGTCGGCAGGAAGGTTGATCCGATCAAGGCTACTGTCCAGGTGATTGCGGACTTCCTTCTTTGGCTGTTTAGGGACCGCAATCTTGCCCCTGGCACTATCGCTGGTTATCGCACGGCCATTGCTAGTGTTCTCTCTGTTCATGGTAGGTCGGAGGTAGGCTCGTCCTCCTCTCTTTCTGCCTTGATTAGGGGGTTTGGGTTGGACAGGCCTAGGGTCCGGCAGTTGGCTCCGCAGTGGAATTTGCCACTGGTGCTCGAATCGCTGATGCGGGCACCTTATGAGCCTTTAGCGTCTGCCTCCTTGAAGTTTGTTACTTACAAGGTGGTATTCCTTGTTGCCCTGGCCTCAGGTCGAAGGAGGAGTGAGATTCATGCCTTGTCTTCTCACCCCTCTTGCCTCCGATGGTCCAGGAATTACTCTGCCGTTACCCTTCTCACTGATCCTGCCTTTATGGCTAAGAATCAGGTTCCTGGCTTCTCGCCCGATCCGATTAAGATTCCGTCTTTGACTGCCTTCGTTGGAGCTGAGGAACGGGATAGGTTGCTCTGTCCCTGTCGGGCGCTTAGGTTTTACCTCGATAAAACCAGGGGGGGGCGAGGTCCTCGATCTCGTCTGTTTTTGCCCATTAAGCAGGGTCAACAGGATATCTCTTCTCAGTCAGTGTCTAGATGGATCTGTCAGGTCATCAAGTACGGTTACGACCACTCGGATGATCAGGTTCGGGCGTTGTATAAGGTGAGAGCTCATGAGATCAGGGCCCTTGCTGCGTCATGGGCCCTCCTCAATGGGTCCCCCTTTCAGGAGGTCATGTCCGCAGCTTTCTGGCGCGGACAGACTACCTTCACGGATTTTTATCTCCGGTCCTTGGCCTCTCATTCTGATGGATTGTATTCCCTTGGACCGGTGGTGGTTGCACAGTCTGTGGCTGTTCCTCCACAGTAATTCAGTGATTTTAAATAGTATGCTATCAGGCACCACGGTGGTACACCTGCTCGTTTCACGGGGAGGTTTTCCATTTTTTAATTACTTTCGGGGCTTTATTAGGGGGGTTCCTTGAACCTTTTCCCTACCTTGAGCATGTCTCGAGTTTGTTCCGTCAGCCTGGTCTGCCTGGATTCGAAGCCTCCACTACGGTAAGACGAATTCGCATACTAAAGTTATGGTAATTATTACTGAAATGAAATTGAGGTTTTTGAAGTAAAACCAATTTTCATGATGTAATACTTACCATAACTTTATGGAGTCCCACCCTGTATTCCTCCCCTTGCCTCCTCATCCTGGCTGCCTTTAGGCTCCATAAAAGGGGGTTTGAGGAAGGGAGATCACTCCGTGGCTCTGTCATCGAGATAGAGGTTACGTCACGGTAGGGAGGTAGGGATATTTGAATCTTTTGTTTTTGGGCTACAAAGATGGGTGTAGGTATTGTATATGCATACTAAAGTTATGGTAAGTATTACATCATGAAAATTGGTTTTACTTCAAAAACCTCAAATTAATATCCCCCGTTTCGGTGAAAGCGGGGAATAACAAAATACAAAAGCACTGTTAAAACATAATACAAACTAAGATTATTAAACGAGGGAACACGTGATTCATTATGAATTTACCTTTCAAGGAGTCCCTGCAGGTAGGGCGTAAGAATTGTACCTGCTGCCCCCAATTGCATGATCGTAAGAGGCGACTAAATTTGGGACCTTATCTCTTCTCTCCTTTCTAAATAACTTTCTTTTTCCTAATGTCTCCCTTGACAATGCCTCACTTTTGGCCATTTGTTGAGCGTTCGCCCCTGTGAGGAAGGCTTTGGGTTCTGTCCCCTGGCCGAGACATACCAAAGTCTTTAAAAATGGTAGTTTCTACTCCTGCTTAACGCTCAGCAAATTAGGAGTGGGACGACTGGTTCGCCCGTTGTCAGTATAATGTGACCGGGTGGGGCGTCCTGCTGGGTGTCTTCGGCAGTATGTCTCAGTGAGGTAGCACTATAAAGTCGGCATCAGTTCCGCGCTATCACAAGGAGACAAACACGAACATATCGCAGCCTCCCAAAATACACACACATACACTACACGCATGCATCTTGCACACAGGGGAGGCCGTCCTTAAATGACCTTAGCTGTTAATAGGACGTTAAACAAAATCAAACATACAAACAAAACCTTTCAAGGATGGGAGTTTAACAATATGAATTACGAAGCATGTGTGTTTGGATCTTAAATCTGTTAAACAAACACTGCCATCTATCACGGAAAGAACTTCCGAAGTGTTCAACATTAATTTGTTCCACGTGAAACACACGTCGTTATACACGTTACGTTTCTCTTAATGTTTTTTTGAGAGCTTAAAGTTACAAGCAGTGAGTAATACCATTAGTATCATATACCATTACTAACAAAGAGTTTGTATTTATAGATTTTTGGGGAAAGGACTGTTGTTAAGGCGTAATTCAGATAAAAGGTGGGATTTTTTGCAGTGTTGTGTATTTGAAAGCATTCACAGTAAATGCCTGCATTATACAATTGTAACACGGAAAACTCTTCCAACGTAACACAAAGTATAAGGATGGTCATGGCATACTAGATTATAAGTGTATTAATAACCTGTATTTAAGTTTTTTAAATCATGCATGGGAAACCAGAAATATAGTGATGTCTTATTGTTCAAAACTGTTTGTACCCCATTCCAGGTTATTGTGTGCAGTTTGGGAACATCCTTCCAGAGCATCTGGTTTCGCCGCTCGTTTCTGGTACAGATTCATGAACATGTATCTTTCCTTTTGTCCCCTTTGTTAATTCTTCTATCAGTTTTGTGATTCGTGTTTGCTTTGTGTTAATGTTGTATAAACCTTTTTTACATAAGACACCGTAGATATACCCTATAAAATAGAATATGTAACCAAATCTGTATATATCTTCTGTGTTGATCTTACAAAAGTGTCTTTTTATTAGTCATTTAAGTGGACACTATACTTTAAGATACCGACAGCAAACATACATTCCGACAAAATAGACGTAATAAATGTTATATGACCGATACATTTTAAACACCAGAAATACGAAGTAAGGGAACGGCTGTTTAAAGTTGGAATTGTGTGTGAAACAAAAACAAAGTAAACACTCACTGCACCATAAGGTCGAGGTACCTCGTCTTGGTTTGGTTTAGTTTTGTATTGTTTAACGTCGTATCAACAGCTATGATCATTTAAGAACGTGTGCAAGATGCATGCGTGTAGTTTATGCGTGTGTGTTTTGGGAGACTGCGATATGTTCGTGTTTGTCTCCTTGTGATAGCGCGGAACTGATGCCTACTTTATAGTGCTACCTCACTGAAACATCCTGCTTAAAACACCCAGCACTATTCAGGTCTCATCTGTGGTATTCAGGTAAAAAATAACGAAACGAAACCGAATCAAAACTTTATTTCACAAGAAATAATGATATGTATTACCGTAGATGCTATAAGCTTTCAAAACGTACACGTCAATTTTGCAATCACGATGCCAATAAGAGGGCACAAAAGCAAATCCCGAATTCTGCATGAGTACATTCGTACATACATTAGTCGCCTCCTACGATAATCTTTATAATCATTATTGCATATATACACGAATCGATATTTTGAGTGTGGAGACCTACAAAATATGTCAAGTAGCATCACAAATAGATCTTGGCTATGAACCCAATGTTCTCAATATGCCTTATTTAGAGTTTGAGTGTACCCTAACCTATGATGGAGTGCTCCTCAGAGTATACTTATACACTATCACATTATCTAATAATCGAATAAGGGGCTTCAGGAACAATATGACAGCCGACGATGATAATTTGTTTGACCTTTCGAGGAAAAGCAAGCAACAGGCCCACATACTGGATGAATGAATATGTATATATAGAGAGAGAGGCGGATACTATTTGATGTGTAACACCAGCAGAGCTGAAAATCTTTTTGATTTCTTATCGAAGCAAACCAATGCGCTATGCATGATTTAAAGAGACAGCTAAACGTGCCCCCACCCCTGTTGGAATGTTGGGTCCCCTGCATTTTTTTTATTTTTTTTGCCTCAGTATCTTTTACGAATTCGAAATGGTGGAGACAAATGCAACAGTTGTTCGCTACCTTTCATTCCTGTTTACTTTTTTCCAACCTCTTTCCAGTGGTTTCTCCCTAGACACTAGTCCTCATGTGATCCTGGCTTTTGCGAGGACGATAATCCCCAAACAAACAATCAAACAAACAAACAAACAAAAGTAAACAAAACATGAACAAAATGTCCGAAAGTATGAAAACTATAATTGCATAAATATTTATTATCGATGAATAGAACGTGATTTGGAAATGATGTTTCGACGTCGCAATTCGACAGCCAATCGTTACTCCTGTAATTGTTATTATATATTTGTTAATATCATAATTTAAGTAATATAACTTGAACCACACCGATAACATTTGGTTATGTGATGAGTCCGTTAAATGCCGATAGTATACAATTCATACCATTTGTGTAATGATACCTAGATAACCAATGTTTTTTATTGCACAGAAAGGGAAAATTGACATGTAAATTCCAACAAAAGATATTTCAGACATTGTTTGAAAAAATAAGAGAAAACAACACTTTCTTATTCCAGAGAGAATAATTTTGACCAATTATTTGGATTTTTTTCCTGTCAGAGAAAAAAGATTTTGTGTCAACCGCTTTTATTATATATAACACACAACATCTAGCAAGAACATTTTAAAATTACCTGTTTTTGACAATTAACTGGAGTAGAAATCAACCGAAGGGAAACGTTATGCATACAAGAAACGAGATTGAACGGCATCTCAGGAAATCGTTACCAAGTCCTTCATGGAGTTACAAATGCGCAATTTACCGGTTTTTTTGTACTGATTTTTAAGCGAAAATTGGTAATACTGATTACACTTATATAGAAGCAAACAAGAAAAAAATCCTTATCTGTAACAATCATTTCATCAGCACGAACGAGATGGATTTGTTAAAGCGATAATACAATTATATAGAAACTCTATGAATAATTTACTCAAAATCAATTAATGTTTTTGATGTTTTTATCATTGTTTGCATTGCTTTAATTTCTTTTTGAGCTAGCATTATTTTTGGAAATACTTTCAAAGGAGCACCGATTATACCAAAATGGTACATACGGATGTCACGTCTACTTGTGATTATATTGTTTTTGTCCTCAATAATATCCGTTCCTTTTGTTTTGGTACAAATCATCACCAAAGATTTTTTGTTCATTTTAACTTACCAAACATGTATACATGTATGTAAGTGTACTTAATCATCCCTGGTGTATCCCAATACATTTAAACATAACATCACATGTAATAGATTGTCAAACAACAAGACATGCGACGGAAAGGTCTCGAACCTATTAGCTGATGAATGTTGCGGCTGTTGACGTGATATTTGCACTCACCAACGACAAATTACTACCTCCACAGCACACGACCAGGACCTCTTGATAATGCTGATAGAGACACGACATGATGAATAAACTACCTTGTAGAGAGGTCGGACAGTTTATTGTCATTTTACTGCATCTAAGTTAAGATTAATTGCATGTGGCACACGTACTCAAGTATACATCTATCAATTTTGTAATTATAAAACGGAACTTTGAGGTAATCACGCCAAAGGAAACACTATCATGTTATATACCAGAGAAGATATATGACCATAGGGGCCTGTCACTTTCATTAAAAACCAGTCATACAATCTTATAAGGTACATATACTTTTTAGCATTTGCTTTACTGAAAACCTTATAAAAATATATACGTACATACACGTAACATGTACATGTATATAAAAAACAATTTACAGTGGACTGGAAAATTGAACATCACGAAAATCCATAGGGTAATCTTGTTAAATTTTGATCAAACGCTATCTGTCGTAGATTGTATGTACACTAGGGAGTATAAAGTTGCTACAATTTTGAGTTTGTGTTTGCTTTTACCGTCTTCGCTACATTTACTATGGAATATGGACAAAATCCACTAATGACGGCTTGGTTAGCATAACAACTCCACCGGTCATATCAATCATCGGACAAAAAAAGAGGTGGCTAGGGGGATACCTATGAAAGGAAATGGAATCACAACAATGCAGTAGATCGACTTTGGTCTCGTCGATTTCCAAGATAAACGTGAAAAGAATCTTCAGAGGAGACAAAATGCTCTAAATCATTATTATTGCTAGAGTATTAAATATCAGAACTTTTAAACACCATTTTAAGCTGATTTCAAACAAATACGTGACAGATTATTTACTGTATTGACTATAAAAAAATGTTTAATAGAGTTTCAACGTTATTAACATATTATTTACGCTCAATTGATCTATATAATCAGATACGATATATTTTTATAATAAATTCGTTCAATTTTGTATATTTTTATCCCTTTTTGTATACTGCCTTCTAGTTTAATGAATAAATTGTGCATGTCTATTTTTACATTGATGTTTTCCCCTTAATGACCTAAATCGTGGATGGGCCGTTGAACAATACAAAAACAAACAACTGTAAATAAGATGACAGGGTAAAGCTCTTAAAATTATAGTAACCGTAGGTATTGTACGTTCCTAAGTTGCAGCGGATATATATTTTGTTAGGGTTCAGATTGGGTATTTTTACAGCATTAAATATTTAAGGGCAACACAATACTATTAAAAAAACACCCATTATCAATAAAGAATACATCGAACTATAGTAAGAGTTGCAAATGCAAACATCAATAACAAACAAAAGGGTGGTACATTTTATGCACTATGTTTTGGCCGATCTCCCTTTAGAAATAGTGAGGAAAATCATACTGAAATTAGGGACCACAATATCATCGAACTGTAACTTTGTTATTGACACGCGCCACCAGGACACGATGACCTTGACCAATTGTATAGGAAAGCCTATTATCTCTCACGTTATTTATGTATGACAGTGAACGTAATAAAACGCATTCAGGTTTCTAAGTTGCATGAAGAGATTGCGACAGATTAGGGCTGTATGTATATAGCCATAATGGTGTAGGCATCCGTGGCAACTTGTAGTGAAGCACCGTATCGCATGTAAACGTTCTGTACAAATTGACTATTCTAGTTCGGCATGACTAATGATTTGTCAATTTTTGCGTTAAATATTTCTCTTATACTCATGTAACACGAGTGCCTTAAGATAAGATGATTAACGACATGTATGTGAAATAAAATATATTCTGTTTTGTGATGTTTCAAACATGTAGATGACATTTGAGAGTGTAGAAAGGTTTCCGATGTTCCCAAATGAATGCCTTCCGAAGAAAGCTCCACATGTCATTAGAATCTGATCCATCCGATATGATGACGAGCTTAACCTCCCTTGTTCTTCCTGTTATAAAATGACCCTGTAATAACGTTGCGTGTTGAGGCTTTAAGTAAAGCCATACATGTTTAATGAACGGTGAGGAGTATCTCATAATTCAAGCACGTACTTTTAGTATCTATAGAACATCGACCATCGGCAAAACACTTTAAGGATTTCCATATCGTCTTTCAGGAGCGGATATGTCACAAATCATTCGTTAATGATTATCAAAACAACGGATGTATGTCATGCAGAATACGGCTAAAGCCATGAAGCATACAAATGATATATTGCACATCGAAAAACATGATAAATTAAAAAACTTATTTGATATTTGTTGCTTTTCATGATAATTGTTTGATATTTAAACATATGTCATAGACAGTTGATCGGAATACAAGCCTTTACGTCAAAGTCTTTTTGAAAATATATCCAATTCAAAAAGTGAAGTATCATAACACATCGGTTTAAAGCCTTGTTCTGTTAAGCTAATTTAAAAACTACTAGAATGGACCATTAAGGTTGGTATTTGGAAACATATCGTACGTCACCATATATTGACATGACATTGAACTTTAGAGAGAGAGACAAAGGCATGAGAGACGATTTTAGTGATTCTTTTTAGAATGAGTAGGGATAAATACTTTGAGAAGCATTTTTGGGGGGAATCATCATTTTGTTATTTACATGAATATTGAAATATGTAATAATTACCAGGCTTTGGTTTCATAAACTGTGTTTAAACTTAAAACCCGTTATGTTCAGGAAAAGCCTAATGTATAACGTATAGACCGCTCCCAAACTGCCAAATGCAGGCTTTTTAAATAGCATACATATAGATAATATTGTAAAATTTATACAGCTGTGCGAATTGGTCGATCATTATTACGGAATGAAAAAAATCCGGGAGTCTCGATTTTTTTTTTTTGCACCAACCACGTTTTCAACACACAACGTTCATCCATCGTCCGCATAAATGTGCGCAAGCAATAATCGTCAATAATTTATATCGTTCGCACATCGTGCATACATCATGATCACACCGTGTTACGTTGTGCGATCCCACAACTGTATAACGTTCATCTGTATTAAAAAAATATATATATCTTCATATGACGATATATTCGACATTTGCTACCATGCCTACATGATATGGTGGCAGTAAGGAAGTCAGCCATTGCAGTAGCATCCTACCACAACCAAATCTATAAAACGGCAAGTAATTAGATCTCTCAAGTATTGTTATGTCAGTTACGAAATATTGGTTATATACGGCTGGTAAAGAAATGATGATACAGCTTTATGGTTCTGTTTTGTTAAACACAATTCTAATAAATATCACATAAAAGGCTTATTGCTTCTTTTGATGTAAAATCCCTTTTATCCTCGTAGTCGTCACCTCCTCCTTCAGTGCGCGGTTATTGTCCATTACGTGTACGAAACTCGTAACCTAGACTCATCATTCTAGTACTCTCTCATATTGTAATATAAGGACACACTTACCGAACAAAAGCAAAGAAATAGTTAAAAAATCTCATCATATCTTCATTAATACCGGACGAGTGTGCATGCTCTTTCATTAAACTTAACCCTCTTAGCCAAATCGTTAGTCCATGGACAATATAATTCACATCTTCTTTAAAAACGGATATATAAGATGGTATTATTTTTTAATGGAAAATTTGCTTACGTACAATAATGATCTCGTCAAAAGTACAACTATAGTCCAAGTAACACATCCGTTCTGTTTTTCTGTCTGATCTATGTCAGACCGGTTTAGATTTCTATTTTTTGGCCTCTAGCATTACCGATGAGTTTAAATGGACGAAATAACTGTATGGTGCCGTGTTATTCATTTTAGCATACTGCACTAGTAGGTGCAATAGCAACAACACGCCTTCCCTTCTGTCTCCAGTTTATTTTCTAAACGATTTGGATGTTCATCTTTTCTGGCCTCTAGCATCTCCGATGAGTCCAAGAAGGAAAAACGTGCTGAACGTTACAGTTAAACTCATTTTTGTATGGTTGTAACTCCTATCATAATTAACAGCCGCCAGCACATGCGTCTTGCACTTATCTTTCATGATGCAAAGTGGTAGACTCTGCTGGTGGGTTTGCCGTAACCGTGGTGGCAACAATAATATTTTCAGAGAAGCGGCATTGTTTTAACTATAACAAACTGCTCTTTACTTTTAAAATTCACCAATATTCCACAAATCTATTTTTTAATTCATATACTTAAGGGTGTAGAGATCCCGCTGAATGTGCATAAATATTTTTCTCGCAAGTACGTTTCTGTTTTAAACTGATGTGCTAGAGCTTATTGTTCACCATTAAAACAAAAATACTTCAAACAATGTTTGTTTATATTTAGCTCACTTTTAATATATTTTAACATGCATGTACACTCCACTTGAAAGATTTATCGGAAAACGAAAATCTGTTCTCGAACTGATACGTACCTAGCTAGGATCATCATTTGGCTTATAGAGGTTTAGAATACATACAAATACATCGATAGAATCCTAGCAATAACAGTCTAATCCGATTGATGGAGATATCGTAAACCAGTGTAAATCACGCGCGTTTGGAAATTTCGGCTACAGACCAAAAGACAATAATTTATCTAACAAGAACTTAAGCCATTGCTTTTTCTCTTCTTCAACTAAGATATGTGCCGACTGTCTAACAAGATTGGATAAGCCCTGCAGTGTCTTCTCCTCAAGTAAATGTTTTACGAAAGTGGTGCCCTGCTGCCTGCAGAGCGGAGATTGCTATCTGATATGACAGGCTCTGCATGGAACATGTTCCTCCGTAATATAATTCTTTATACCGATGAGTAGACATCCAACTAGAAAATAGTACATCAGGCTTTTATTGTCATTTTAGTAATCATCGTTCTCAGTGGGGTGGAGTCTACGAAAGTTAATGCGTGGACTTAACAGTTGAATGTGGGTACCACTTTTACAGACTCTGGTATATGTCTCGGCCAGGGGACAGAACCCATAGCCTTCCTCACAGGGGCGAACGCTCAACTAAAGGCCAAAAGTGAGGCATTGTCAAGGGAGACATTAGGAAGGAGAACATTGTTTAGAAAAAAGAGAAAAAATAAGATCCCAAATGTAGTCGAATCTTACGATTCTTACGCCCTACCTGCAGGGACGTGGATGTAAGGTCCTTATATAACCTGTTATATGTGTGTCATGAATATTGAGGACGCACTTACCATAATGGACGATATGAAGTACGTGATTTCTTATACATGATCAGACTCGCATTAGCAACCCTCTCTTATCCTCGTCTTTGACATTTAGAATAGAGTGGAAATGGTCAAATAAGTGCATATATGTTAGTCAGTGTTGTAGCCAAAAAATGCCGGAACACTTGAAAGAACTATTCTGTGCATTTTACTAACATATTACTTCACAAATGTGAAGAAGATAAATGTAAATCAAAAGTTAATTATTATAAATTATAGGAGGGAATGGTCGTATTAGTTGAAGCGGCACCGCTACATACCGAGTCTGGCGTTAGTTAAACTACGCCTGTGAGTTTTTAATCGCTCGCTATGTATCAGGTTATCTCGGCATCTGCACATTCTAATTATTATTACACCGAATACGCCGAGTTCAGACAGATTACATCACGGCTGGGTGCAAAGTTATTTGTACACTTAAATATACATGGATGGCGAGGCCTGCTTCCTAGATGGAAAATGTCTGCGTTACTCACTGAACTTGATAATGTTATACATCACGCCTGGAGGAGGATTCCAAGCAGGTGTTTACAATCCATCAAGTACAAATTCCGGAAACAATACCGAAAGTCAATACGATAAAGAAAATAATATAACTTTCAAAAGCAATTTACCTATCCAGGTGATTCTAGTGTACCCAGTTTTGTCCAACAACTATACATTATAGTACGTACAATAAAAATAACGTGTCCGTTCGTTATGCACATGCTATTATTGTTTTATTTTCGTGTCTTAATTTCGATGCCGTAGCGATGACATGACAACCACCCGGTATCGAAACGTTGCCGTATGCAATAAACCAAAAACAGATGGTTGGCACGATGATCACGCATACTGCAGAATAGCAGAAGATGTATGTTTGCGTACTGTCATCCCGTGTACGTTGTTGAATGTGTATACGCTAGGCCGTTAAAGTTCGGTTTTATTTTGTTGAATGTTCTATTAACAGCTAAGGTCATTTAAGGACGTGCCTCCATGTGTATTATGAAAGCGTGCAGGTAAAAAATGTATGTTGGTGTGCTTGCCTCCTCCTGATAGAGCCGATTTAATGCCGACTTTATAGTGCTATCTCACTGAAATACCATGCCGAAGGCACCCAGCACGTTAAAAGTATGCTGTCTAGCAATTAACGTTCTACCTGACAACTTCTTCTTATTTTTGAAGTTCAATTACTTTGTAAAATAGTGAAAGTGGCATACCATTCAATAGTCTCTAGAAACATGTATGTGCACATGGCATGTTTCATATAATGCCATGTTAATGACATATACACGCGGACGCGCAGTGGTATGGTTTCCTTTGTGTACATGACTAAAATATTGACATTTCATACATGTTAAACAACACTATATTGTTTTAAATGTAAATATCTTGTATGTTTTGAGATAATAGCATAAATCTGTACATGTATGTCGCTTTTATAAAGACCATGCATTGGTTTCTAAAACATTCATACCTAGAACTTAACATACAGGTAAGATAAGGGAAACAGTGACCACACGCACAGTATAACGTTCTTGTTTTTTGTTAGAATTTGTTTTACCTTGAAAATGTGGACTTGTAATTAAATCAAAGGAGCATAGACTTTATCTATATACATTGTACTTGTTTATATTTTATGAAGTGAAATTCACCCTAGTTGCCATGCGTTTGACTAACTAATGACTGCCAATCATTGATTTAACGATCAAATAAGCGCCGATATTCAACAAATGCACCATTAATAAAGGATTCCGTACATTCAACTAATCTGCAAAAAATATGATATCATATTATGCAGCTTTTATTCCTTAACAAGTCCCTGCAGGAAGGGGGTAAGAACTGTACCTGCTGTCCCAATTGCATGATCGTAAGAGGCGACTAAATGTGGGATGATATCTTTTCTCTTAATTCTAAACAACTTTCTTCCTTCTAATGTCCTTTCTGACAATGCCTCACTTTTTGGCCTTTAGTTGAGCGTTTGCCCCTGTGAGAAAGGTTTTGAGTTCTGTCCCCTGGCCGAGACATACCAGAGTCTGTAAACGCTCAGCAATTTAGGAGTGGGACGACTGGTTCGCCCGTTGTCAGTATGTGACCGGGTGGGATATCCTGCTGGGTGTCTTTGGCAGTATGTTTCAGTAAGGTAGCACTATAAAGTCGGCATCAGTTCCGCGCTATCACAAGGAGACAAATGATCTTGCACACAGGGGAGGCCGTCCGTACATGACCATAGCTGTTGATAGGACGTTAAACAATCCTAACCCAAACCAAACCAAATCAGTATTCCCTAACAAAGCGTTCCAATATTTTGAGGGGAAACAGCTTTCATCAGGATTTAAGCTGCTTTTACCTGCAGATTAAAAAGATGAAATCATTAGACTACGAGTTCTTTTTTCTTACCTTGCCTTTAGGTTATCACGTTTATCTTGAAATGTCAATAACAGAACACTTTATGTAACGGTTTTTATACATTCTGTGTGACAAATTTAGTTATTTAGCAGTGTTTCGTTTCAGTTTTACATGCTGATCTGACAAATAGTGTTCACCTACTCATAAAATATTGGTTTTAACATTTCTTCAATTTCAAGCTGGTACTTGTTTTTGACAAGCAAATAAACACATACTCCAAAAAGTGAAAATTTGAAAATTGTTGATAACCCAATTAAAGCACTAAGATTTTCATAAAGACATTTCCCATTTGTGGCATAACCATTAAGTTGAAGTTTCCTATGATTCTGTCGTTAGTTGTGTAGCTTAGGACCTTCTGAGCTTCAAGATTTTCAATATCACCGAATCATAAGTAAAAAAATAAATTCTTCGTAAATTGTAGTTGATTTGTTGACAATCAATTTTACCTTTATCTAGCAACACTACTACTTTATCAGACTTTCGAGAGTTAATTATATTATATATTAAAACCAATACGTGTCCTGCTGCTGATCAGAGTATAGACTTACCACCCACTTAACCTTGTATAACAATGGTGTTGTCAATCCCGTTCTTTGTTGCATTGACACGTGTCTGAACACCAGGACATTTCCCGGTCAGTCGGAACTGCCTCCGGATCATCAAATGCGATTAAACCATGCATAAGTTAAAGCGAACGGCGACGGCGAAGTCCTATAAATGGACCATTACATTTACGTACCGAGCTCATGGTTTAACACATACAAATTCCTCCTGATGACTGAACCGGAATCCTACGTGTGCTTTCTATGACCAGATTATACAGGAAAACGGAAACAGTAATAGTGTGTGTTTGTAAGAAATCCGAGTAATTTTCCGGTACTCGAGTAAGAACATATTGTTCGGACACAATGCCAATTCGAGGCTTTTTGTACTCAAAACCATACGATAACATTTCACAAAGCTCTTTCTTTATTTGTCTGTTCTTATAGAAAATAGACAATTTTACTAAACGTCAATTTTGTTATGCTTGTTTGCATCTGAAGAGTGGCAAAAACGTTAGTTCATTCATATTGTGCACTGTTTACAAGGCTTGAATTTGGAATTAAAACACTTGATGTATATATTGAGACCTAGCCAATACAGACCTTAAAAAACTAACGTGTATAATTTGTGTTACAAAAGCTAATTCCTTACATTAAAACTAACATTACACATTTCTATCTCTTAAATTCACCTTTATTTTGAATGTTGTTCGTTCATCGGCAATATTATCAGCACCATGCACACGTTATATTGAAGAGGCATGTTCTTCCTTTCAGGGCCAGACTTCACACTTTTCTATAATGACATCTAATCCGACCTATATTCGCAGGTTCAGGTTTGAATTAATGGGTTCAATATGTCATTACTTTATTACAATTTTTAGTTGTTATACAAAGTCTAAGAAACTTCATCTGTTTCACATCCGATTAATTATTTGGAAAATTGGCGTACATTAAATGTATTTCAATTTTTCAGCTAATACAAACGAATTAAAATGATATTCCACACACTTGGACCACAAACGTCCAGCGTTTTCCTAATTTCGCTTAATGAGACCAAATTTCATTTGTGATCTCCTATTTTCGCTGTTTTACTCTGACCTGCTTGAATCAGTTCCCGATGTAAAGTCTATACTAAAATAGTATTTATAAATGATTCCTTAATTTAAACAGCTTTGACCAGTGCGTTATAGGTAAACAAAAAGTACCAACCGCAGAAGCACTCTAATTTGTCCTGTAGTTGACGCTGATCTGATTCTATATGACAAGACCAGGGATATCCTCATAAAGATGGCATTTAAGCGTAAATGAATCCTCAGTTTCCTATTTCACTAACATTTTCAATCAATTTCCAATCAGGATTTTCACAGCAAATCTTCCGTTTTAAAAGTTTTTTTATGGCATTTAAAACAAATAGTTACGTCCTGCTGTGTCAGGTTGAAGCACTATCATTACATAAAACTCGTGACAAATAAGTTTTCTTCTAGTTAATTTGAATGTTTCAAAACAGGGCCATATTGTACGGAAATCGTGTTCACGTTATCAATAAACAGTATATTTCAATCACATATTTTCCTTTTGGAGACGCATTTCGATGTATGAGGAATACGGAATTAGGATTTTATGAATTGTTGTTTCAATAAGTTCTGTTTCACAAAACTGTTATCAACACGTTCAATATAGTTTATGATGATGTGACACCTGGACAATCTAAACACGCTGTTGTCAGCCATTGCTTAAATCAATATTAAACACTAGCTTTTCTAACAGGAAAGACACGGCAGTATCAATACAAAAGAAATAAGGATAAGAACAAAAGGTTAACTCCAAAAGATTGCGGGTCTATTATTTGGAAAAAAACCCACATATCTGCTGTTACAGATGTGTATGAAACGGATCATGCAGTTTGTCAGTGATATAGTGCTCCGCAGTCGGCGTCAAACCGCGCTGTCGCAAGGGGGCGAATCCAATATATACAAGCATCTACCTCCAGCGTAACATCCACATCAGGTTGCATTAAACATAATTGCAAAATTATTTTGATTTAAAGTTTTTTCATATAGGTACAACGAAATTCGGTTCCTGAATCACATTCAAAATTTGATCGAACAAGTGAATGGTATATAATGTAGACGTTTGGATACGTCGCAGTTCGTTCCTATCTGTCTGGTATAAGGCAAAACAATGGTTGTTTATTGTTAACACGGTTAGACCAAAAATAAATAAAGGATTCCGTACATTCAACTAATCTGCAAAAAATATGATATCATATTATGCAGCTTTTATTCCTTAACAAGTCCCTGCAGGAAGGGGGTAAGAACTGTACCTGCTGTCCCAATTGCATGATCGTAAGAGGCGACTAAATGTGGGATGATATCTTTTCTCTTAATTCTAAACAACTTTCTTCCTTCTAATGTCCTTTCTGACAATGCCTCACTTTTTGGCCTTTAGTTGAGCGTTTGCCCCTGTGAGAAAGGTTTTGGGTTCTGTCCCCTGGCCGAGACATACCAGAGTCTGTAAAAATGGTAGTTTCTACTCCTGCTTAACGCTCAGCAATTTAGGAGTCGGACGACGTGTTCGCCCGTTGTCAGTATAATGTGACGGGGTGGGGTATTCTGCTAGGTGTTTTTGGAAGTATGTTCCAGTAACGTAGCACTATAAAGTCGGCATCAGTTCCGCGCTATCACAAAGAGACAAACACGAACATATAAATAAATAAAATAAGATATACAACATTTGATAGCGCCCTATCTAGTTAACATTAGCCACTCTCAAGCTCTTAACAGTACACGGATATACAATTGTATACAGTCAATACAATTAGCATATATATATTAATCAATACAACATTGAGGAAATCGCAGGAGCACCCTTATCATGCGCTAACTACTAGTGCTATGCCACATGGCTTAATATCTCCCTATGTGTGTATGCCTGTGTGTGTGCTGGAGATGGATTGTGTTCTGTTTGTAGTGGGACCGTGCTTCCAACGGTATCATTTATAGTGCCACCTCACTTGAATGCTTCAGCGCAGATACTGCAACACCCACCCCAGACCATTGTATACTCCACCTGGGTTGTTGAAGTTGTGTGGGCAGGAGAAAACACTTTCTCTAATATCCCATGCGTACGGCGACTTCGGGGATCGAACCCCGGCCACCTGATTGGAGGGCCGGAGTGTTAACCACTCGACCAATCCGCCCATATAAATATAGCAGCCTCACAAAACACACACGGATGCATCTTGCACACAGTGAAGGCCGTCCTTAAATGACCATGGCTGTTGATAGAACGTTAAACACTACTAAACCAAACCAAACCAGAAGCAATCAAAATCAGAAAAACTCAAAACAACTAATGTCATTTAAGTACGTGCCTTCAAGTGTGTTGTATAAGCTTGCATGTGTGTATGTGTGCCGGAACAGTGACGAGAAGGGACAGCAGCTGAGTCATCTGTGTGATTTCCCTGCAGGTAGGGCGTAAGAATTGTACCTGCTGCCCCAATTGCATGATCGTAAGAGGCGACTAAATTTGGGATCTTATCTCTTCTCTCCTTTCTAAATAACTTTCTTCTTCCTAATGTCTTCCTTGACAGTGCCTCACTTTTGGCCATATGTTGAGCGTTCGCCCATGTGAGGAAGGCTTTGGGTTCTGTCCCCAGGCCGAGACATACCAAAGTCTTTAAAAATGGTAGTTTCTACTCCTGCTTAACGCTCAACAAATTAGGAGTGGGACGACTGGTTCACCCGTTGTCAGTATAATGTGACCGGGTGGGACGTCCCGCTGGGTGTCTTTGGCAGTATGTTTCAGTGAGGTAGCACTATAAAGTCGGCATCAGTTCCGCGCTATCACAATGAGACAAACACGAACATATNAATAAGATATACAACATTTGATAGCGCCCTATCTAGTTAACATTAGCCACTCTCAAGCTCTTAACAGTACACGGATATACAATTGTATACAGTCAATACAATTAGCATATATATATTAATCAATACAACATTGAGGAAATCGCAGGAGCACCCTTATCATGCGCTAACTACTAGTGCTATGCCACATGGCTTAATATCTCCCTATGTGTGTATGCCTGTGTGTGTGCTGGAGATGGATTGTGTTCTGTTTGTAGTGGGACCGTGCTTCCAACGGTATCATTTATAGTGCCACCTCACTTGAATGCTTCAGCGCAGATACTGCAACACCCACCCCAGACCATTGTATACTCCACCTGGGTTGTTGAAGTTGTGTGGGCAGGAGAAAACACTTTCTCTAATATCCCATGCGTACGGCGACTTCGGGGATCGAACCCCGGCCACCTGATTGGAGGGCCGGAGTGTTAACCACTCGACCAATCCGCCCATATAAATATAGCAGCCTCACAAAACACACACGGATGCATCTTGCACACAGTGAAGGCCGTCCTTAAATGACCATGGCTGTTGATAGAACGTTAAACACTACTAAACCAAACCAAACCAGAAGCAATCAAAATCAGAAAAACTCAAAACAACTAATGTCATTTAAGTACGTGCCTTCAAGTGTGTTGTATAAGCTTGCATGTGTGTATGTGTGCCGGAACAGTGACGAGAAGGGACAGCAGCTGAGTCATCTGTGTGATTTCCCTGCAGGTAGGGCGTAAGAATTGTACCTGCTGCCCCAATTGCATGATCGTAAGAGGCGACTAAATTTGGGATCTTATCTCTTCTCTCCTTTCTAAATAACTTTCTTCTTCCTAATGTCTTCCTTGACAGTGCCTCACTTTTGGCCATATGTTGAGCGTTCGCCCATGTGAGGAAGGCTTTGGGTTCTGTCCCCAGGCCGAGACATACCAAAGTCTTTAAAAATGGTAGTTTCTACTCCTGCTTAACGCTCAACAAATTAGGAGTGGGACGACTGGT
Source organism: Mizuhopecten yessoensis (assembly GCF_002113885.1). Lineage (NCBI taxonomy): Eukaryota > Metazoa > Mollusca > Bivalvia > Pectinida > Pectinidae > Mizuhopecten > Mizuhopecten yessoensis. The sequence continues at coordinate 4,692,452 of NW_018404492.1, forward strand.
TCACCCGTTGTCAGTATAATGTGACCGGGTGGGACGTCCCGCTGGGTGTCTTTGGCAGTATGTTTCAGTGAGGTAGCACTATAAAGTCGGCATCAGTTCCGCGCTATCACAATGAGACAAACACGAACATATAGCAGCCTCCCAAAATACACACATACACTACACGCATGCATCTTGCACACAGGGGAGGCCGTCCTTAAATGACTTTAGCTGTTAATAGGACGTTAAACAAAATCAAACAAACAAACACACATCTGTGTGACTCGATACTGACATACATGTAACAGAAGAGGGGATAGATCTACACCATACCAGTTACTTAGTCTATAACCACCCTATCGATAGGTGAGGCATCCCGGGTCGAGTGACATATGAAAAATACAATTTCGTTTACCCTTGTACAGGTTACATTTTCACAATACAAATCGCTTACTATGAATTAATGAATTTGGTAGTGGTCACTGGGTGCACAAATGTTTTCTCCTTGACTCCATTGTAAATGTTGTTTTCGTAATTGAAATATTCCTCTCTCAAGTCAAATTCATAATTGTCCTTCCTAAGATATACATTGTATGCACTGTACTAAATTACTTAGTGTAACTCTCAAATGAGCGCAGTATTGATATAGTGGATCCGCGTTTTTCTCGTCGAGACTAACGTCGTTAAGATCACAAGTATAAATGGTTTATAAGCAGACATATGTTTCCTCCTTCATCAAAGACTAAATCAGAATAGAACAGGCTTTCAAGAGATCCGACGGCTCGATGATTTTATGAATATAATGTAGAGTCTTTTTTGAGATCATGATTCCGTATCGAGTTAGAAATGATCATGGTAAGCAATTTTTTATGTGACGCTTTCGTTGTATGCGAAATCTGAGAGAATAGAAAATCAATATGTCTGTTTGCATGCATATACCAAATTAACTCTAATAACGGCAAAAGAATGTTCAGAATGTTCGGCGAATGTTTATGGATCCAATTGAAATCATTGCTTTTTCCAGGGGACAAACAGAAATACCCTGCGTTTACGATCTTCATAAACCGTGACTGGAATAGCTTTATTCTGTTTAAAGTCCTATTATTGGTCAGTTAAGTACCAACACTATATGTAGAATTTATTCAGACATGTGTGCATTGGTTTTGGAGACCCCATGTACATGTAGGTGTATCTGCCTCTCAGCGATAGCGTATATCTGATGCCGACTTAAGAATTATTAATCACTGAAATACCATGCCAAAAGCGCTCAGTGCAGTATTCCGCGTTTCATCAAAGTAATGTCGTTAAAGGAGAACCAAGGTAGTGAAAACAAATATATGCACACTTATGAGTATAATAAAATCATCGATCTTCATATCACACGAAGAAATAGCATATTTCCCAATGGGATCGTGATAGCGACTATAAAACTCGACCATAATCGTCATCAACCTGCATACTTGGAAACCATATGGTTTAAGTTTGTCTGTTTCGCAAATCGTCTGTTTAGCGGAGCCGAATGAAAACCTCCACGAGCCCGGCAGCCCAAAGAAAACAAACTCCAAATGTCAAGGGAACAATTTGAAACACATCCTGCAAGGGTCCAGTGGAAACAAATATCACAACCTCGACTTGTCTGAAGATTTGTTTCAGATTTTAAGTACTTGCAACATTTTACTTCCAAGGTTGCGAGAGACGAATTGAAAACATCAATGTTCGGGGAAACGAATATTAATAGTCTAGCATCTGCTGTGAAAACCTTTAAACCCTAATATTCAAATTTCTATAAAGTTTTTATGAGTTGCATTGAACTACATTATAGCATCATGAAAAGGACAGACTTCATGAAATTAACAATACTTTAAAAAGTTCGATCATTTATACTTCATTTACTTAAGAAACGATGAAATCATCTCGAAACGAAATGACGCGAGGAACCGTTTAAGTATGTGGGTGGAACTAGAACACTGACAGGTCAGTAAGGGCCCCGTCTTGTGGCAATATATCCCCCATAATCATCAAGAATGACGCGTTGTTTAATTCCACAAACATTGCTTCAAAGTGTCATAATGAAATATTCACCAGCAAAAAAATACTAAATTTGACCTTGACCTTGACATTAAGTCAGTTGACTCTTTATTAAATTCCGACCAACTTTGCTTCATGTCATAAAATACTCATTAGTGAAAAGCTACAAAATTTGACCTTGACCCCTGACCTGAGGACCTTGACTTTGGTCAGTTGACTCCTTGTTTAATTCTGAGCATCATTGCTTCTAAGTCTCATACCAAAATGTTTACCAGTGAAAAGATACAAATTTTACCTTGACCTTTGACCCAATGACCTTGACATTTGGACAGGTTGACTCCTTGTTCAATTCTGATCAACTTTGCTTCATCATGTCATAACAAAATGTTCATCAGTGAAAAGATGCAAAATTTGACCGTGACATTTAAACCTTATGACCTTGACCTTTGACCTTGACGTTTTACCTTAATGTGTATTTTTGTGAACTGAACATCTTAACCGAGTTTCATGTACATCGGTCAATAAATAATCAGCCAGGAACAAAATTTGTGGACAGACAGACAGACAGAGTGATTACTATAGGGCAGCCGTATCTCCGATACGGGGCCCTAATTACAAAAGTTTCTGTTGTTTGTTTTGGTTTCCTATACGTTTTCATGACTGTTGCGACGTTCTCAATTGTAAAGGAAAAATGTCATCTATGCTGCCTGTTCCAGCTGTATTTTTGAGTTAAAGAACATGTTAATAGTTAGCATTTAGACGAAACAGATTACGAGTAAAAGCAACACCTAATAAATATGAAAATATCACGATTGTGCTTTGTCTCTCTTCCTAGAAATATCCATGCGGAGTCCCTGACAAGGGATACTGTTTGTTGTTTTCCTTTGGACGTATTGTTTAATGCAAAAGCATTCGCCATCTCCCCACTGTTGATTAAACGTTTATTCTTACCGCGCGGGAAAAATGCGCTGTGAAAATCCCCTCTATTACTGTATCTATTTCAGGTGTATCAGCGGCGTACATCATACTCTGATAGTGCGTTTCCTCTCTCCCTCCTTGTATTTTACATAGTATCTTTCATACCTGCTAATTATTTAAGTTTGGTCTTAACATCATATTAACAGCTAAGGTTCATTTAGGATCTTCCTTCATGTGTGTTATGTATGGGTGCACGTGTGTAGTGTGTGTATGTGCTCGAATAAGGGTATGCTGATTTGCTTGCCTCCCTGTGATAGCGTGGTCTGATGCCCACTTGATAGTGCTGCCTCTCTGAAATACCATGCCGAAGGCATCCAGCATATCATTCCACTCGGTCACAACATACTGACATTGGGTGAACCATTTGTTACAATTATCCTAGCGATTTGATTTTTAGCAACCAATAAAATCTGCTGTGCCAATTGCATTATTTGGGATCTTTTTCTTTCCTTCCACTTCTTACTATCTTTTATTTCCTTGCGCCTTTATTGGCAACACCTCACTTTTGGCTTGAATTTTGAGCGTTCACCCAGGCGAGGAAGGCAATGGGTTCTGTCCCCAGGCCGGGACATACAAAATGTACCAAAGTCTAAAAATGATAGTTGTTATTCCCTGATTAGCGTTCAGAATTAAGGCTAATGGCAACAACTGGTTCACCTGTTGTCAGTATAATGAGACCGGTCGGAATGCTGTGATTGGTGCCTTCGACATGGCATTTCAGTGATATACCACTATGTAGTCGGCATCAGATCCGCGCTATCACGAGGAGGCAATCCAACCAACGTACCCCGTCTAAGGCATACACACACGCACGCACGCATACACTGCACACATGGAGGCACGTCCTTAAATGACCTTCATTTCAATGACTTTGGTATGTCCCGGCGGCCTGGGGATAGAAACCATGACATTCCTAACCTACATTTAGGCGAACGCTCAGAACTGAAGCCATAAGTCAGGTGTTGCCTAGCAAGGCGCTAGTGAATCAAAATTGTATTGATAAATGTACATGTATATGCTAATTGTATTAATTGTATATCTATGAACTGTAGAGCGCTTTAGAGTAGCTTATGTTAGCTAGATAGGGCGCAATATCAAATGCTGCATATTATTATTATATTAAGGACGTTAAACAAAATAAAATCGAACCCTTTGAAAATTGATCTCTATTAGGGTTTTTTGTTTGTTTGTTTGATTTTGTTTAACGTCCTATTAACAGCTAAGGTCATTTAAGGACGGCCTCCCCTGTGTGCAAGATGCATGCGTGTAGTGTATGTGTCGTGTCCGAAATAATGGAAATAAGAAAGTAGATATTACCTCTACAACCGGAGGAATTTAACCTGCTTTATTCCTAACCTTCCATAGCAGATTCAAATGAACTGGCAACACAAATGGTCCGAAATTATAAACATTAAGTCATTTGCACATGGGTACATTTTGCAGAAAGATGATCAACCTTACTGTCATAAATAGGTTAAACATTTACATTCAATCATTTTGTACATACTTTGATTTAAAACAAATCTTTGACAAATTCTATAACGTACCACCTGTGAATAGTTTGGATCAGATTCTGTGCAAATAATATAGGAATATTTACACTCTGTTGATCTTTATATTGTACCCTTTCGTTTACTATACATGTATTTTTATTAATAACGATTTTTAACCTATTTATCTTTAGTTTGATATGTATTAATTTTGAAAACGTGTTTTTTTCAGTGTTGTTTGACCCGAAATGACTTACATTGTCGATTGGACGTTAGAATAATTCCACAAATAAAACAAGCAACCTCATACGCATATGTGTCTTCCCTTATTCTCAGGAATACTTTGGTCAAGGCATTGAAACTGAACTTTGACCTGTATCAGGCTTTTATCCCGAAAACCGCCTTAGATTAGTTGAGGACATTGCCGTGCGTTGTCTCCCCCTCCCCGAGATATCGTGTGACGTGTCTCCTTTGCAACATATTGTGCTTTCGTCTCCTCCTTTGTTTTTGACGCATTTCCCCTTACAGTAAGTGGTAACATGCCCCGTCCGACATTCACATAACATGTTTGATCTAGTTTGAAAGCCTTTGAAGGCTTCCCTAAGCCGGGACATACCAAAACACGTATCATGGTAGTTGTAGCATATTGCCAAACATTCAGTCTTTAGGGAAATCTCAACAACTGGTTCATCCATAGTCTTTATACCATGACAGGGTTAAATACTTTGATGGGTGCCTTCGGCATTTATTTCAGAATAATAACAATCTAGAGTCGGCATCAGATCCGAGTTACAAGAAGACAGCGATTGCTATTTACGTATACATAACCCAGATTGTTTCACATTCGTAAGTGACCTAAGCTGTTAATAGGAAGTTAAACCCGATAACACAAAACCTAATCTATCCCATGCAGGTAACATGCGCTGTCTCCCCTTCTTATTTTTATACAACATGCATTGTCTCCTTAACTTGTGGCAGCACGAGCTGTTTCCCCTTAACTTCGGGGCGACGTCTGCCGTGTCCTCTAGGAACACGACGTATGAAGTCATATCAGATACGCTGCCTCCCCTTTGACTTGGAGTAAGATGCGTTGTCTACCTTTCACGTTTGACCGACATCCGCCGTTCCTCTTCCATATAGTAACGTGTGGTAACTCTTGATCCCCGAGATAATGTACATCATGTATCCCTGTCCCTTCACGAACTAGGGGTCAGAAGGATTTGCCACGATTCTCTCATTATTGATTACTTGGTATTTCTGTTAATCTCAAGGTCTAGACTGACGATAAATCCAATTACTAACTTATGACAATCTAGATTGAATGACGTCTACTTGACGAATTGAGCACAATCGCTGTGTATAATGCTTATATCGAGTGCTTTCCTCATACCACCAAAAAAGTAATATACTATATATATGACTTGGTCGGTGCGCCACTGCATCGTTAGCGAGAGTTCGATTCCCTGCTGAGTTCAACGCTAAGATTACAATTATATAGATTGAAACTACACACATGCTTAGAGATTAACAAGGTCAGATACTGATAGGGGTCCATAGCGCTCTACAACCTAATCTAGTTTCGTTGATGGTCAAAGGACTGCTAATTAATACTGATAGACGATATTTTACGATACAACATTTTAATTCTGTAATCTTTCGGATTCGATACTGGTTTTATATCGCGTACACACTGGATGCTGGTACATAGATAAAGTTGATCGAAATGTCTAGCGACCTTGGCGGATCCCAAGACATCTATAAGACTATTATTCTAAGAAAACCATCAAAGGAGCACAGCAGCGTAGGTTTAGCCTTACGTTGTAAGCTGATGTTATTGTTATGTGTGTCATCATTCTTTTGCTGCTAATCAACCCATTATCGTCCTGGGACCACTAAGTCTATTTTAATTGGGCTTATAAAGGATGATGACGTTTAGCCGTCATTTTCTGTTAACTCGAGAATGTGATGTGGAGATCATCTTCGCGAAAGACTGTCGTCTTAAAGTGATAGGGAAAGACTTACGAGAGGAATTATACGGATAGTTATTTCAAAAACAAAAGAAAAAACATCATAATACATTGATTAATTATGAAACATTTTGAGATGTCATTTTCAACTAAGTTATTGCGTGTTTACATGTTCGCAACGCTTTTACTACAGAAGGAAAATGTTTGCTTATCTAGTCATGAGATAACAGACACATGAAATGCTCTGACATGACAGACCCTACATACCCTTTATTCCAAGCCCAGTTAATTGATTTGAGTGGCTCCCCACCATCCCCAAAACGCGTACGGTTTATTCTACAATGCTTCTATCACAAGGTATATCTACTTGCACTTTCAAAACTAATACGTTAGGTTAGGGGAGAGTGGATACATTTTGGGCCGCTAAATGTATTATTGTCAGTCTGGGTAGACCAAGTTATGTCTGATGTTTTCAGAAATATAGCATCCATTGACGTTAATACCACATTGGTTTGTCTAAAAAAATCAAACAATAGAAAATAACTTTTTAAAAGATCGAAATATCAGCTACTAAAAAAATTGAAAGTCGAGATATTGGACACTTACAAACTTCTAATAAGATCTGTTATATGTATTGACGATTCTGTTCGGCATGTACAGCGTAATACTATCATCTACAGTAAACGCCTAATGCAAATCCTTTGCGCAACACTATTTTGAAAAACCTGTTCGATACTGGAAAGCTTAATGTCATTGATAATTTCAGAAGAATTCAGAATGCATGCACTCACAATCAAATAACATACTAAAATGATCCAACAAAAAATTTATATACGGATTTTTTACCTTCTTGTCTTATCAACACAAGACGTCCTTGGCCGAGTTCTGGTATATCTTTCATCGTTTAGTAAATAAAGAAAAGATTTTTCAGTTAGCAAGAATTACCTGGGATAATTATTTACCAGTTGGTTGTAGTTGGATACATATGTTTTGTACAACATCAAACAACTGATCAGACTGTAATAACAAAATATATAGACTGTGTACGTTTTGTTCGAATATATCCTCGTTAACAAATTTCTTCAAAGCTTATTTTTTGTAGAAACAGCCTAACTTGTGTAATACGTATTATTTTTTAGGATTATTAAAAGTTTTAAAGTTTGCCTTCGCCCGAGAGTATGAAAATTGCCAACAAAACACCACATACACCGTCACGTTTCTGATTACCAAACACAGAAAGGATTTACACAACCAAAGCAACAGCTGCAAAAAAGAATGAAAATAAAACCTCAACAAAGAGGTTTATATGTAATCGGATTACAACAGGGTCAACAAGCACATAAAGATGTTTTATTTTTCCACTGTACATATATCATGTTATAAGACGTATAAGGCGTATATTTACCAAGTTCTTTAGTATGTACTTTACAAGAGTGCTATTGTCTTTACTTCGTCGACACTTCCGTCATCTTCTAGTGAAAGAAAATGCGCTAATGATTAACTGGATGCGTCACGTTTGAATTGTCAGATATATCGTGAGTACGGCGTAAATTGAGCTACACCAAGATTTCCCACGTGTCCAACATCAGGCCACAAGTATACGCTGGACGGAAGCTTGTAAATATGCTGAGTAATGTGATGTGCCCTGAGACGTCTTTCCCCCGACTAATTAAAATTTCTCAAGTACAGACGTGCGGGGAACGCCCATGAACATACCAAAATTTTACAAATCAGAGTACAGAATGTCGTCATCGAGAAATAAAAAATGAATATCCTGGTTTTAGATTAAATTTTTAAATATCAGATCGCTTTGAGTTGGTTAAAATAATATGTCCATTTTTCGCTATTTTTAACATTAAACTGTTTAGAGTTCAATTTTATTGGGACTGCGAAATTGACTGAAATAGATTCAATTAATGAGAGACGGCGTTTGAAATAGAAAAAAAACTAAACAAAGTCATTAACTGCTTATATTAACACACATGTACTTAAATCTCGTGGACTATTTATGAAATGTAAGAAAAATGTCGTAACTTTGTTGACATGTGGTATATAAAACAGTGTTATGTCAACATAATATAATATGGTAAATATATTGTTTATAACTGTTCATTTCGGAACAAACTACCGTAGGAAAATGACGAGTAGTATGTCGATGTGAAATGATGTTGACAAATGATGTATAGCCATGTTGTACTTCCGAAATGTATTGACATAATGACTAAGTGCATACACTAAGTTACAATGTACCTATATGTCGGCATAACACTAGTGTAACGTCATCAAATATATATATATATATATCAACATTACTATGTGATGTAAATAACATACATCAAGAGGCCCATGGGGCTTAACAGTCTCTTAATTTCTATAGTACTTATTTGTGGTTGATCTTCGCTTGGGCGAACACACAACACCCAGGCAAGATTTAGGGGAAAATATTATGATATCACAACAAAGAAAATACGCCAATATACCGGCCCCAGCGAACCTGCATACACTTCACAAAGAAGGCATGCATTAGGACGACCTTATCTATCTAACTATCAGTAAATGTAAAATGTTAAACTAAACCATAAACATTAAATGACTTGGTGCACGACTCGAAAAGGAATGCAAAAGTTGCAAAAAAAATGTCTCGTTTGGTAACACCAATATTAACATCCTAATCAAAATTTTATTGATGTAGGCATGAAAATAAGTGCAACATTGAATTTGAAGTTTAAAAAATCAAAGTCTCAGGTGTTATTTCAAAACACAAACAACAGCACTGCCTCGAAAATAATCATGTGTACAGAAAACACGTTTGTTTATATACCAATACAGGGAAGCATCTACAATAAAACCACAGAAAGTGGGAATATTACAGATTTGGCATTGTATCCTGTTCGTGTACAATGCAATACCGAGGACAGGACTGTCATGGAATTCTATACAATTGATATGGGTATGTCGACCAAAACCACCCCTTCGTGCACTAATTGAAAGGCAAACTGAGTCATCGCGTAACTTTGAAGCTGCGTATTCCTAATCTGTAATGCGTTTTCTGTATTTAGAAACACCTAATTATCTTTCCAATGAAGGCAGCATTGCCTATCAGTAATGTCGATTTCCCTATATCCGTGACAACTGAACGTCATCTACACGTATACTTATCCCCCCGCTCTTATTTCAAGTTAATGTGTTATACCAAGGACGAGACGGATTATGGCGGTTAACGTTACGTCTCTTTATTCTTATTATGTTGAGTCTCCATAAATGTGCTTCCGGCGTATGTATCATTGGATGACAACTCCGGCTGATAAAACTTGGCACGTTCTCCACGTGAGAAGTGTACGAAAATATAACGCAGTTGATAATGCTTCACTCTTGAACCATGCTTTGCGTCGTTCGCTCAGATTATGTTTTATCTCGAAAAAGCCGTAAGTCACAAAATAACGACATCTATAGATAAAAAGGCAATAAAACAGTTATTTCACCAAAGTGTCAACTTGGCCAAGGTAGAATGACATTTGAACGAGCAAACAAATGGTGGGGGGGTGGGGGGGGGGGGGGGTGGGGAGGAAATCAAGTCAAACATTGCTGTCAGCAGTAATTTCCTACAGCTCTAAATGTATATCACTGGACAAGATACAATGCATGTTACACTGATTGATCTAGACTACTTAGCTGAGCAAATGGGTATCAGCACGTGTAGAAGCAATGCCACGTAGTTGAGGAATGAAATGACTCTTGGTCACTTCCCGTGGCGGAAACCGGGTTTTGAAGTCCGGCTCCGGAGACCACTTGCCTAGAAAAGACTGCTTAGTTAAAATCTTCCTGATTAAACACATGTGTTTACATTACGAAGTTATGTAAATGAATGTTGCCGAAAGTGGCCCGCCATATACTAGAATTTAATAAAACCTTAAAACACCCTCCGTAGTAGGAAAGTGTCAGTGTTTCAGGTGAATCACTTTTAATTTTGAAAATATTTCACTAATGAAAATAAATATAGCTTAATGTCTATTTTCCGTTATCAAAGAGGTTTAGATGTTTTTCATAGATACCGTAAATATAATCTTAACCAAATAATGCGGAACTTCACGAATACCTTCGATAAAAACCCGCTCCTACCAGATAATGTTTTCTCAATTGCAGCCTAAAGGGAATATATTTTAGTTTGCAAGGTGTACTACGTCACAAATTACACAGATGTGCACCAGTGTATTGCCTGTCTGTTTACATCACTTAACGTTTGGACCCATTAGTGTTAGATTATGTAATCATTCAATGGTAACGTTTACTTCAACATTGATTCTAGAAACCAGAATTGATCAGCTATCATCACTGCAACACATTGCAACTTCATCTTTTATTTTATTGCTTCTCTACTCATTTTTTGGCGGTGTCTTCATAGGAACTATTCTGCAATTGAACTAAGCTGTTGCGACGACGTTAAACCCATAAAACCTTTTTGTAAGCTAGTTATTTTCTTAATTCATGATCCTCTATCTGTTCGAGGCATACCAACGCCAACGGCATCCGAAGATGGCTTGGAGTTTGTTCAGTGACTGGATTTGATACGGCTTTATATAAACAAATTAACGTTATTATTTTTATTATCATAATCAATGTTTAACGCCCATCAACACCGGAAAGGTCATTAGGGCCAACAAATGGTCGACAAAAACAAATGGTTATTAAAAACATCAAACAAACTCAAAGGTAAAAGACAAACAAGTCATTTAAAAAGTAATTTGAAATTTATATAGACGATACAAATCTTCTTCTTTTTTCAAAAGTCATCTGATAGAACAAAGTCAAACGGTTTTTAAACAAACTTATTTTTGTTATAGAAATACATTCAAAAATAATGAACTTTGCTCTTACATAAAGTGCATTCACACTTTGTGAACGGTCCTTCATGCGATTTATGTTTCATCCTCACCAAAGGAATGTTGTGTCTGGTTGAAGCGTCACGACAAATTCCGCGACATTTTTAAGACGTGTGTCTGGATTTAGATTGTTCTGCATTAACGGAGCCCCAATACTGGAATCACCCTACACAAGCAAATAACATATCAAAGTCGAAGAAACTGTATCAACAAAAATCTGTTCTTGTTGAAATATATTTTTTCGTGGATTAGTTTCAAACATCGGCGCATTCGATTATAAAATGATTTACGGTTAATGGTTGGTAACATATCATAAATGTAAAATATGTTGTGAAACAATAAATAAGACATTGGATATTTTACAATGATCAGAGAGATGTTCTTGTGGATATTTGCATAGATTTAAATCGTTTTATTAATCATAAAAATTGTAGACATGCAAAAATTATGTAAAACACCTAATTTGACGTCACAGTGAATTGTAATATGACGTAAATCATCCAGAATTCAAATCCAGCGAACACTTCTTGTCTAACTCACGAAATATATAATTGTAGATTATTTGTTTGAGTGAGTAATAAGATGAATCTTAAACCCGTTCTCTTTCCATCTGAATAACATGGAGCGCGGTTTATGAAAATTATGTGAACTCGAAACTCGTAACAGATTCTCTATATACGTAAAACTATATGTGATCACCAAGGAGGAACATGTTCAGATAAACGTACACTAAACTGTTAGCAATGTGCTACTCATCATGTTATTGCAAAGTCAGCGCGTCAGCTGTCTGATTTGTGTATGAAGATAACGTCAGTAATGATATGAATCATAAAAAAAACATGGCACGTATCTCAGAAATTGGTTATTGTTTAAAGTTGATCCGAAAATAGTGTTGCAGTAAAAAAACGACCTAGGTAGAAGTTGCTGGCTCCGCACCAGACGCAGAGAAATATTTGCTTTTCGTAGCAGGCGTTATTTATTTGCAACTAGCGTATCGAATACCGGTCTATGTGTGTGGTTAAGTCGGTCTGTGTTTGGCATCAGGTTCCCTGGTAAATTCACGCTCGGTGAATATAGGTGAAACAAAAGCTACATCACAGGGTAAGCAAGACGACGATCATTGTTCCGTTAGATGAATCTTTTGACTGATGTAATGGTTAAAAATATGTTCACAGTTTATGATGGTATTCCGCTAAGAAATATATAAATCTCTACTAGACGAACTGTTTTTGTGCCACTTATGAAGATGAATTCCTTCAGGGGCTGTTAAAGACGGTGAATACGGTACTTGCCCGATTTTTGCATGTCAAGCTCACATATATTGATGATTTTTCTTTAACTATAAGTGAGAACATTGTACTCAATTTATTTTCACGAAGTTGCAGTAAAAACACCACAGAGAACTTTCCCAAAATGAATTACTTTTTTCTGCAATACAAATGTCCTTTAAATGGTAGCTATTCCCTGCAATACCAGCAGCATCATGGGTTAGTTGAACGGCTTGTTTACCTTTTCTCATTATAATGTGACCGGGTAGAATACTTGGCTGTTACTCCGGTATGGCATTTCAATGAGGAAGAACTCTGGTCGGGATTAGATCCTCGCAAGAAAGTAAATACACTCACATACCGCCTCCCGAACACACATGTACTGTATACTTGGATGTTCGTCCTTATCCATTGTTACCTTACTGTTAATTGGACTCTTAACACAATAAACCTAATGTTTCAAAGTCGCCCTTGAACGGCCACATCAACTGTGGACAGCCTTCATCTGAATGTTTGTGAGAACGTAAACACACATATCAAACAAATAAATTGACAGCAAACAACTACAGTTTGAAACCATGGGGGAAATTTCAAATATCATTACTATCATATGTTACGTATAACGTATCATTGCAGTTAAATGAACATTTACATACACAGGGTCATGTTGATTGTCATATCAAAAACGTATTTCTAAAATGCAAGAAACTGATTCAAATGATTAAAGGCGTAAGGGAATTTAATCAAACCACGATTTTTTGGTTTTATTCTGTAAATGCTTCCGTATAAAATGTGTACGCATATCCATTTAGAAACTGTATCTTGTCTGCGGAATAGATCTGGGAAAAGTGGCATAAACAAAGGTTCTATATATATCTAGTGTACATGAAGACGAGAAATATTTAATTTTAAATTTGATGTTGCAATATATCGAAAATGTTATGTTATTATTATTGAATTCATATATTATCAAGGCAAATAATTTATTATCTCGTTATCCCTCAATCACTACTAAAACAAACCAGCAATAGTTTCTTGACACAAGCATAGACAGCGTATTGTAGAGCTATAATAACGAAACTGACAGACCAAACCAAGTGCAATGTCGGGTATTCTTTTATATTCAACTTGTGTATTTATTTAGACTATGTTCATCTGCCGAACGATTATTGTTAAATGGCAAACAGTTTTCGAATGATCGACCACCTGTTTACCAGGAAATGAGTCATAATACATATTTGCTCATGCTTCGTTTCATGTGCTGTCAGTAGAGTAATATATTGTAACTGCTTTTTGCATGCTGAAAAACAACAATAAACTGTAAATTACAATTAGTTCGATTTTTCTACGATTTTGCTAAAAATAAAATTTTGTGTTCATTTCAAAGCAAGATACCAACGATAATTACATGTATACATATCTTATAAAACGAGTCTGAAATACTAATAGCGAGATACCCAGAGTAGCTAAAGACACCATACAAATTCAATGTTTAAAGTAAATACTACAGGTGTCGATCACACCACTGAAAATTGACTTCATTATGCTGACGATGTATTTTCCTCAGAAACCTTCGAGTTCTGCCATAGCCAATAGTTTCAAACATTTAGCAAGTGTTGAACAGTTAAAATCATTCTTTGATGCTAATCACTGTTGATGTATTTATTGTATAGTTTCACTAACTAGAAGAGGGGTGTGTGTAGCAGTAGCAGTACTATTCAACTCTTTACCGTTGGATATATATCTACCGTAATACATGAATATATATATATATTTGTGTTTCACAAAGACAAACGAAAAGCAAATAAAATACAGGGTTCTCCCCAGGCCATTTAGCTGATACGGCTCCGGCTCCGTATCAGCTTCAATTTGAAATCCTCCCTGCCGTATCAACTTATTTGACCCGTATCACCTTAGACTATGAACCGTATCACCTTGATATTTGTAATGAATGGGGTCTTTTTATACAAGAAATTGACACGGATTAAATCACAAGGCTGACCCAAGTCCAGCAATGACCCCACTGGTCAGTTGCCCAATAGGCGTATTATAGCCAGAGGGGGCTAGTATTTAGTGGGAAGGGGGACCTGACGACATAGCCACAGGTGCCCGGCAAGCGTGCTCACTGGAGCCTAAAGCAATTACCACCAGATCCTATTAACATGGTCAATATGTGATTAATTGAAGTTAGTGATGTAGGATTAACAAAACAAACACTTGATACAGCTATTATAAATTAATGTACTCACATATGAATTGCATTTGATAACGCTGAAATAGCGTGTGTATTCATTTAGTGATGGTCGTCATCTTGGATTGAGAAAAGTACAGACCGGAAAGCGGAATGAAAATCCGAATTTGTTGTTTTTAAGGAAGATGGGCCCAAATAAAAATGCTGTTTTAATCTCTGATCAAATTTACTGACAGCAGTATTTTATACAGTTGTAGAGAAAATAAAAACACTGTATATTTTATTTATAACATTTTCTCTAACCATAATAGGAACTGTGATATAATTATGTTCATGCAAGTGTTTCCGCCTATGTAACATACACAGCTTTTAAATATTTCTTCTTTGAATTATATTAAATCGAGATAAAACTAAGGGATACAAATATAAAGATAGGAAACAAATGTTATATCTTTTATTCAATGTACAAAACTAATACACCTTTCTATAAATTGTATTGTTTTAGAATATTTAAAACAATGATATTGCTAAAATTTCATACAAAAAAATCAATTATTTATTTATTTGGCTTTAAAGTTCATCAAAAGTTTGGTAAATAAAAGTACCTATTTAAACATAATATAAACCCCTCCCCTAAATTTAATAAGGTATTATTGAGTGTGTCCGTCTTGAACGTTCGTTGAAAATAAAGCAAATTCTGGGGAAAACCCTGAAATATAAACGATAAATCTGAATCACTTAATTTGCAAAAATAAATCCAACGGATAGAAGCCAATTAAATCTCACACATAAAGCTGAATTACTGAACATTATAATAGAAATGTCACTTTAACCAATTTCAATAACTGTCGAGCCTGCGAATCCTGAAACGGAAACGCAAATAAAATCCGATCACACAGCATTTCGTACGAGGCGTGTAAAACTGGCCTCTGCAGAATCGAGCGTTTTCCTCTAGTGCACTGCTTAGGAGACTTTGGAGTGGGTTTTTTTTCAGTTTTTAATGCAAAAATAGCAAGAATGAGGTATATATATTATTCTGTTGGCAGGAGATTAAACCCCTTAAAAAAACAATTACAACCTACATATCATAAGGAATATAAATGCAGTGTTCACACGTGATCTCATGCATATTAGCATGTTAAGCCTGCATCATCCAACACTATCAGAAATATCCGATTCACACGCGGGAATGTTGGATAACGACTATGATTACATAAACTGTATTTCCCCGATGTAATTGTTTGAGGTTTTTTTTACTGACATCACCGAACACAAAAGCGCCATGTTCACAATCTATAGTTTCACAGCCTGGGAATAATGTATCCCTACTGATGTGTGTAACAACATGTCGATCCACAAATAATTTATTTCGAGAGTGCAACCATCTATTAAAAGGTTTTACTGCCAACCTGTATTTCGCATCTGTTTTCTTGGCAAACGTTTTGATAGCTTTTCACGTTCTTCATCAAGCATGAGGTTCTTCTGTTTCTGTTTTCTTCAGTGCGGAATTTCCATTTGAAAATCTTTCGACATGTTATCAGTGCTCGTATCAATTCCTCTTCAGAAATTTCACTAAACACAGGATTTTTGTTAAACGTTTGTAATTGTGATTTTAAACCTGTCCAACATACCGTCGAAAACACTTTCGGTGATATTTCCAGAACTATCAGCCTTTCAAGTGTATGTGCAATAAAAATGTCATCATCACTATTAACTGATAAATCCACCCTGTTGATGTGTATACAGATATGTTGTGACCAATGTTGATATACGTAAATAAAATCGGCTAAACATGACATGTTCATGCATTTCACCTGGAACACGTCATATAACCAGTTTATGTGAATTGATCTATCCAAATGTCTAAAGGTGTTCTGTATTAACAGGGGTACCAAGAGGGGTATATTTTATGTAGAATAAATCTCTCGTTGGTGTTAATAGACCACACAGAAAGTACTTCGTATGGGGCCCACGGCCTTCGACAAAGGTGCTTTTTCTGGACTATCCGACATCAACGAGTGATTTATACCATACATAGTAACGCAAGCGGCGACCTAGAAGCCCTGTCACATTAATGTAATATCTCAGACAGTACATAGTCTATCAGTCTAGGTCATTGTCATATCCAGTGATGTGAAAGTCAATCCCATTGACCTAAACACTGCAACCCATTCTACTGGTTATATATCATACACAAAGTACATTAAGCGATAAGTAACATTAAAGTGGCACGGTTTTTGATAATATAAGGTCTCTGTAGTGGTTTGGTTTAGTATTGTTCAACGTCCTATCAACAGCTATGGTCATTTAAGGACGGCCTTCCTTGTGTGCAAGATGCATGCGTGTATAGTATGGGAGTGTGTTGGGAGGCTGCGATATTTTCGTGTTTGTTTCCTTGTGAAACCCCATCCGGTCACATTACATTGAAAACGGGCGCACCAGTCGTTCCACTCCTAAATTGCTGAGCGTTAAGCAGAAGTAAGTAACTACCATTTTCACAGACTCTGGTATGTTTCGGCCAGGGGACAGAATCCAACGCCTTCCTCACAGGGGCGAACGCTCAACTAAAGTCCAAAAGGGGGCAGCAGGTACAATTCTTACGCCCTACCTGCATGGACGTTTTTGAAGTGAAGCGTAATGTTTCGTTTAAAGTAAAAATGACCTTGACCTTTAATCTTACAACTCTAATATTAATACCAAGCAATTGGGAATTCTTGAAGAAATAGAAACTAATAAAATCAGTTTGGTTGTTATATTATATCGTCAACCATTATAGCATGAGGAAAATCTTATTATGGTTACGGTAGCATTGATTTTTAGGCATTCGAACCTGAAAAGCAACTCCAAAAACGCATTATAGTAAGGATGCAGTGTATCAAAATTGGCCTTAATTTTAACATGGTAACCGATGCTCTGTTCAAAATACTAGTAACCTTGATCTTCGACATTTGGACCCGAAAAGCAATACATTTTCAAAGCCAGTAAATCAGTGTATTACAAATCACTATAAGTCAAATTATGTTGAAGACATTGATTTTTGAATTCAGACCTTAAAGGGGCATCACGCTGAAGTAACTATTTTTTTTGTCTATTTTTCAAATACTTCATAAACATATCAAGTGAGACTCCTTATGGAAAATAACGATCGGATTTGGCTGAAATAGATTCATAAAAATGATTAAATCTGAGATAATTATCGGTATTTTTACCTGTCTGACCAACATTTTGTTCAGGGATTACCCTCTACTAGCGCATGCGCATTGCACACCATTTCTTTGAAAACAAAATGACTGGCCATGTGAAGTAAGCCAAAGAAAAGTGTTGTACCGTGTCAGCTACGAAGCGAAAAGTTAACAAATTGTAACCCATGTAACCCTGTACCCCATGTGTACTAGGTTCACTGCACTAACACATCATCTATCACGTGCATAACATTGTCATTCTTACATAAGTAAATACATGTCAGTATGTACGTGCGTGCGTATGATTGGTTGAATGGGGTGAGGAGTATAAACGGAATGCACGGGCAGACCGGAGTCCTGTCACGTCCCAACCCAACTCTCTCCAGCCATTCCTCTTCAGGACTCGTAGGAGTCAACATCCATCCGTATCAGCCCTGGTAAGTCTGTCTGTAATGTTCACATTGTCATTGTACGTTTGTAATTTACCGTCTTGTATACTCGCGTCTTTGTATTCAATTCGATGTATGTAAGTTCAGGTCAATGTGTTATCAAATGTATCTATTGTATTCGTTTGTTAATATTACAGGTTTTTCCTACGGGAATAAACAAGATAAAACATCCAAGCCTGTCGTCTTATAATTTGAGGGGCAAGGGGCTACAAATGGCGCCCACGTAAATAAAACCAGGGCCAGCCGTCGAACCTGTGTGTATGGTTTTTCCGGAATTCCCTCCTACCCGCAAAGGTGAAGGTCACACCGGCGACTTCCGGTTCGCTAAGGAACCAGAGTAAGAGAACACTACCTACATGGGGAAATGATGGCGTGGAGGTGTTGATGGACCTGACCTGGGAAAAGGTTCGGCAGGTCAATCCTAAGGGTTTTTAAGGAGGAAAAGAGGACAGTTAAGATGGTGGACACGGGCGTGAACGCCAGTCGACTGACCTGGAGAACTCTTTATCATATGTGATTTCGTCTAAGTGTGAAAATTATGCCGAAACCAGTTTGGACACTGCCAAAAATTTGAATTTATTTATAAAAAAAAAAAAAATTGTTTTGAGCAACTTCAACATTTAGTACGTTATACATGTTTATTGTTTAATATTTATTCGTAATTTTTGTCTTACCAGGGATCATTAATCCTCGTTTCTGCATTCATCATCATCATCGTTGTCATAATCATCACCATCACCAGAATTACCATGAGTAGCAAAACCTTCCCATATCCCGTATCCCTTCCTGAGTGTCTCCCAAGCACATGAATGCAAGGTAAGTTCAAAGCATTTGCACTTTCAGAACCTAGTACACATGTGTTTAGTCATGAATATTTCTAAATGAGTGTAAGTAAGTTAACCAAATATATAGAAAAGCCTGTTACCCCACCCCATTTTCTGAATAAATATCCCATTCTTGTGACCAGTAGTAAAGGCTATTTTTTGAAACGAAATGAGGATATCATCAAAAATTTAGGTTATAATCTGGAATTTCAGTGTAGGGCAGGGGGTACTTTTGGTCAGGCACTGCATTGGCTCCAATGTTTTTTACCTGAGCGAGTGCGCAGACATAAAAATATTGTCTTATATGTTTGGTTGGGAACCTGCGATCTTACCACCAAGGTAGGAAGGTACATTAACCTAGCACATACCTCAGACTTAGAATGTGAGGGGTATGTGAGGAGCAGTATAGACTCCATTGTTGTTTTTTTACAAAATTTTCCAACTGTCAAACTTACATTCCTGGAGATTCCCCCTTATAGTATAGGGATATGGAACAGATGCAAGGGACATAAAAACCCTGAGCAGTTTATTGAACAGGATGAGATATTGGTTGGTCGGATAGACTTCTTAAACTCCTACATCCGTCGGGTTAACGAGAAAGTAGGGGTCACCTCCTTAAGGTTTCACCTCGATGTATTGAGGTACTCAAGCCGTCGGCGCAATCGTACCGTCGCCTACGATCTATTTAAGGACGGGATCCATCCATCCGAGTTATTAGCTCGGTATTGGATGAAACGCCTGACGGAGAAGATTTTCTCCGATTGTATTTGATCTATCTATTTCAAGTAAAAAAAAAAAGAGAAATCCAGTTCGATCAAACATGGCTGAAAAAAATGCTCTAACTTCAGAGGATGGAGAATCCCAGTATAAATTACCCCCTCCTTTGAAGGATACAGAGGCGATAAGCAATTTAGGGATTGATCCTAAGGACCTAAAAAAAGAGGACGGGGAAGTCAAAGGTATGAGTGAGGAAGAGCTGATCAAATCTCTAAAAGCTATGGGGAACTATATTATTATCCCTAAGCAACGGGATGGCTCTCGTACTTCCCCCGCTGTTGCTCCTAAACCTAGGGTGAGTATACTCTCACCAGTGGAGGAGGACGCCTATACTAGGCCGAGAACTAGCTCAATCGCGGCAGGCGATCATAGTTTCTCGGAGGCCAGTTTTTACTCAAGGCCTCAACAAACCCCTAAACCACCTCTGTTTTCAGGTGAGAACCCTCCTTTGAAAGGGGATGTCCTGTACTCTGATTGGAGGTATGAGATTCGTTGTCTCATGTCAGACCAGGAATTATCCCAGAGTACGGTGGTTCAGGCAATACGCCGCTCATTGCGGGGTGTTGCCAGAAGGACATTGGTTCATTTGGGAGAGAAGGCCACTCCACAGGAGATTTTAACCAAGCTAGACGCTCTATTTGGAGATATAGCTACACATGGCATGATTATGCAAGAATTTTTTAACTCCAAACAAAAACCTGATGAGCCAGCTACCAATTTTGGTTGTAGATTAGAGCAAGTATTGCAAATCGCGATTGAGAATGGGTCATTACCAAAATCCGCCAAAAATGATCTTCTTAGGCATAAGTTTTGGACATCACTACACTCTGATAAATTAAAGAGTCAAACTCGTCACAAGTATGATACCCTGACTGATTACGATTCACTCTTACGAGAGATCAGGACAGTGGAGAGCGAGTTGGAATTGGCCAACAACACTACTCAAAAGAAAAAAGGTCAGCACCAAGCAGTTTCAGTCGAGGTTGATCAACTGAGCGTAGGTGACATCTCGAAAGACTTTGACAAAAAGTTGAAACTATTGGAGGAGAAGGTTGTCTCTCAGATTGACTCTAAGTTTGACAAAATACTTGAAAAACTAAACAGTCAAAAGTCATACCACAAAGGTCAAGGTCAAAGTCAGAGTAAGGGTCAAGGTCAGAGTAAAGGTCAAGGTCGTGGGCAAGGAAACTCTAAGTATCAAGGCCATGGATCTAAAAAAAATCAGAAAAGCCCAAAAGAATAACCGTCTCTGCTGTAGGCCAACCAGAGGCTGGTGAACAATCAAATGGCCAAGCGGATGTGTTGGATAGGCTATTAGGTGTTTCGAACGAAGGAATAGTCTACATTCAAGGTCAAAAAGTCAAAGGTCTTATAGACAGTGGGTCACAGGTATCCACTATAGCAGAGTCATTCTATGACAGGTTAGAAGATAAACCAGAGATGAATGATCTGAGTTTATTAGGTCTGGATATCACTGTGGCAAATGGGTCTGCTCTGAATTATTTAGGATTTATAGAGTGTGATGTCCAAATACCTTTTATGCGAGAAACAAACTTTAGTATATTGGCGATAGTTGTGCCGGATACGGATTACAACAAAAAGTGCCCTGTTTTGTTGGGTACAAATGTGATTAGGCTTGTAAAAGACTCATCAGAGGAGTTAGAAATGCCAGCCATGTGGAAAACCGCTGTAGATAGCATAACATGCACGTACGGTGTGCGGTCCATTAACCGTAAACCCTTCAAGGTTGCTCCGTACGAGTCTGCAGTAGTTAACGGTATGGTCAGAGGATTAGATCCCGAAATCGACAACATAGTAACAGAAAACAACTTCGACTATTCCAACCTAAAGTATACAGTTTGCCCACGGGTTCTCAAACTTAAAAATCATGTGTCAAGCGTGAAGATCCCGGTTAAAATCTGTAATATTACGGCTAAGCCTATCATTATATCACCGAGATCATTGCTTTGCTCAGTAAATCAGGTACAGGTCGTTGACAACTTGGCTTCAAACCTGCCAGCTACTGAGGCAACAAAATCAATTCCTGAAGAGCTTGGGATACAGATAAATACTGAGAACCTTAGTGATGAGCAACTACTTAGGGTGCGTCAGGTGCTAGGGAATTGGAAACATGCGTTTTCCACCAGCGCTTTTGATATAGGATGCACGGACCTCGTGAAGCACACAATTGAGCTTTTAGAAGACCGGCCTTTTAAACAGCCGTATCGTAAGGTACCACCCGGTATATACGAAGAGGTCCGTCAGCACGTAAAGGAAATGTTAGAAGCGGGTGTGATAAGGGAATCAAACAGTCCTTTTTCATCGAACGTTGTGCTGGTTCGAAAAAAAGACGGTTCATTACGATTCTGCATAGATTATCGCATGCTTAATAAGCGAACCCGTAAAGATGCGTATATGTTGCCACGTTTCGATGACACAGTAGACACATTGATTGGGTCAAAATACTTTTCTAAGTTGGACCTTCGATCAGGATACTGGCAGATCGAGATGGACGAAGCAGACAAAGAAAAAACAGCCTTTTCTGTTGGTAACCTGGGTTTCTGGGAGACTAACAGAATGGGGTTTGGTCTTTGTAATGCTGGTGCTACTTTTCAGAGAATGATGGAAAAGTGTATGGGTGACATGCATCTGAGAGAATGTCTCATTTTCCTTGATGATATCCTTATCTTCTCTCGTACTTTTGACGAGCACTTGACTAGGTTGGAATCGGTTTTTGCCAGACTAAGCCAACATGGCCTGAAATTAAAACCTTCCAAATGTGAGCTTTTTAAGAAATCTGTGACATATTTGGGGCATGTCGTGTCTGAAGACGGTATAGCTACGGACCCTGAAAAGGTGTCTGCCGTTAAAGATTGGCCACGACCACAGAATGTAAAGGAGCTTCGTCAGTTTCTAGGATTCAGTGGGTACTACAGGCGTTTTATCAAAGATTACGCTGCAATAGCACAACCCCTGAATCAACTCTTGCAAGGTCATGATCTGCATAAGAAATCTAAGGTCAAACCGAAGGTTAAATCTAAGAAAAAACCTAAGGCAAAGGCTGAATGGGTCTGGGAAGAGTCCCAGCAGGTCGCCTTTCAGACCTTGAAGGAGAGACTGATGAATCCCCCAGTTCTGGCATATGCTGATTTCACTAAGCCATTCATCCTCCATACTGATGCCAGCGGCCTAGGACTAGGCGCTGTGCTTTATCAGAAACATGAAGATGGCGAGAAAGTGATTGCATATGCTAGTCGTGGGCTACGACCAAGTGAGCGGAATTATCCGGCACATAAGATGGAATTCCTTGCACTTAAGTGGGCAGTTACGGACAAACTTCATGACTACCTCTATGGTAATTCATTTGAAGTGGTGACCGACAACAATCCTCTTACTTATGTGCTTGGAAAAGCCAAGCTGGATGCCACCGGCCACAGGTGGGTTGCTGCTCTTGCAAATTATGATTTCACCTTGTCGTATCGTGCTGGGAAAAATAACGCTGACGCGGACGGTCTCTCACGCATATCCCAGGTTAGTACTGACGTTGTCAAGGCTATATGCCAATCAGCAGTCATTGTCGCCCCACTAGCGGAAAGTGTGTCTGACGATTCTGTGCCTTATCTGGCCAGTGAGAGTGCAGAGTCAACGGATAAACTTGCGACTATTGACTGGGTGAAACAGCAGCGTCAGGACTCGGATATTGCGCGGGTTTCACACCTGAAGAGAACCGGTTTTAATCCCAGGGGGAAACGGCTCAAGGATGAAACTCGATATGTCCAGAAAATGCTTAGAACTTGGAATACCTTGAGTTTACACGACGGTGTCCTGTTAAGAACCGCTTCTCTTGACGGTCAGAAAATCAAACAGCTTGTCCTTCCAAAGCAGTACCATTCCCTCGCCCTGAGGGGTATCCACGATGATGTTGGTCACCAGGGAAAGGAGAAAACACTTTGGTTGGCTAGGCAGCGTTTCTACTGGCCAGGTATGGAGAAAGATGTAAACGAAAAGGTTGAGACCTGCGGTCGCTGCATAAGAAGGAAATCTCCTATCAAACCTACCGCTGGTTTAGTACCCATACAGACGACTAGACCGATGGAGTTGGTGTGTATCGACTTTCTCGGTCTAGAAAGGTCGTCTGACGGATTTGAAAACATTCTAGTGATAACCGATCACTTTACCAGGTATGCCCAAGCTGTGCCTTGTAAGAGTCAAAAGGCGTACACTACAGCCAAAGCTCTCTATGAGAAATTTATAGTGTATTACAGTTTTCCTGAAAGGCTACATAGTGATCAGGGCCGTAACTTTGAGAGTGGTGTCATTAAACAACTCTGTAAGGTGGCCGGGGTTAGGAAATCTAGAACCACTCCATATCATCCGATGGGAAACGGGTCAGCGGAAAGGTTCAATAAAACACTCATTGGTATGCTAGCCACACTTGATGAGTCCAAGAAAAAGGATTGGAGATCTTATGTCGCACCAATGGTCCAGGCCTATAATGCAACCAGGAGTGATGCCACGGGGTACTCTCCCCATTTCCTCATGTTTGGATGGCACCCCCGGTTGTCAGTGGACGCGTTCTTGGGTACTGACCCTGGACAGCAGGGTACAGTAGATCCCTCCTCCTATGTCAGCAAACTTAAGACTAGGATGGAGGTGGCGTATAAGGCAGCTCGAAATGAAGCTAAGAAGAAATCCGAACAGAACAAAACCCGGTATGACCGGAAGGTTCGGGATTCAAAGCTTGAGGTTGGAGACCGTATCCTTGTAAGAAAGGTAGGGCTCAAGGGTAAAAACAAGTTGGCCGATAGGTGGGAACAGGAACCCTGTGTGGTGATTAACATCCCCAACAGTGATATTCCTGTGTATGAAGTTGCACATGATGGTGCAAGGGGACGAAAACGTACCCTGCATAGAAACATGTTGCTTCCTTTCAACTCCATTCCGGTGGAGGTTCCCCCTACAGCGTCTGACCGCAAGGACAGACGTGAGAAACGGACAGTTTGTGTCGCTCAGACAGACTCTGAAACCTCATCTTCATCTTCAGACTCCAGCATGGAGACTAAGTTATCACCCCCTTATAACCCGAGGCGTTCCACGCGACGCAGGACGAAAAGAATAACCCCTGCACATGAGACACCGTTAACTCGATACGAACCAAATACCATTATCACTGAGAGTGAGCTGGGTCAAAGTTCTGACTTAGTTGAGTTACTGGAGTCTACAGGTGACTCCAGTGTGCATGAGCCTGAGTCAGGGCTTCATAATTCTATGCGAGAGCGGGAGTCTGTGCCAAGCCTTGATTTGAGCTCACCTAGCTCTCATCAGACGGATCCAGGTGGTCCTGAGGTTCAAGAAGCTAGACGTACAGGACGTGTACGTAAACCACCTGATCTGTATGGGCATTGGGTTTTTCTCCTGCAAAGTCATTCAAAAGTCTGATGTAAACCTGTCAACAAGAAGTTGTATCAACACCGAACACTAGTTTTTTAAAATCCATGTCATTGTTTTTAACATATGTCGAGGTGATTCCTTGAGGTATTTTAAAGTATTTTTAACGTGATCTGTGATGGTCTATAGCCTTGATGGTATGGATAGGCCAAACCTCAGGGACGACCTAAACAGGTGACTAGCAATTTCATTACAAGTATAGTTATTAATATAATGTTTTATACATATCATCCAGTATTGTTTTACCATCATATCATCAATGTGTTTGGATCAACGTGCTGGATTGGTATGGATTGGCCAAACCATTCAGTTCGTTGATCAGAAAACCCATTGCTTGCAGAAGCATGTATCATCATTATCTACATTGAATGGATCGGGTGTCGAGGATGTCTATTTGGACCAACCCTTATGCAGCGTTATGTGACAATGTGCAAATAGTTGTCAAGATCCTGCAGGTGTCCTATATATAGTTATAGTGAATTTGTATTCACTGGTGTGGATAGATCACCTGTAAAGGTGACCTACATTATACAAGATAATATATGCATATAAGCATATTCTTTACCATAATTGCGGAAGATCTTTGTTAATAAATCTACTCGTTTTTTGGTACATTCTATATCTGTATAGTCCATACATCATAATTCTGGTCGTGTTATTACTGTTTAATGAAACCTTGTGGGTAGCGAGGCAACAGGTTTTATGACAGTGATAATGTGTTATTGTTACTAGTGCAATAAGTTTTCATATAATCAATAACCTATGTAATAAATGTTAATATGATTTTATGTAGCGCCAGGAGGCTTTCATCAAACCGGGGGAGTGTGTAACCCATGTAACCCTGTACCCCATGTGTACTAGGTTCACTGCACTAACACATCATCTATCACGTGCATAACATTGTCATTCTTACATAAGTAAATACATGTCAGTATGTACGTGCGTGCGTATGATTGGTTGAATGGGGTGAGGAGTATAAACGGAATGCACGGGCAGACCGGAGTCCTGTCACGTCCCAACCCAACTCTCTCCAGCCATTCCTCTTCAGGACTCGTAGGAGTCAACATCCATCCGTATCAGCCCTGGTAAGTCTGTCTGTAATGTTCACATTGTCATTGTACGTTTGTAATTTACCGTCTTGTATACTCGCGTCTTTGTATTCAATTCGATGTATGTAAGTTCAGGTCAATGTGTTATCAAATGTATCTATTGTATTCGTTTGTTAATATTACAGGTTTTTCCTACGGGAATAAACAAGATAAAACATCCAAGCCTGTCGTCTTATAATTTGAGGGGCAAGGGGCTACAAAATGGTCAAAAGATAGCACAAGGACTACGTTACGGAATCATTTTTACAGGTGGGCAGTATTCAAAGGAGAAAATAACTGCCCTAGCAGTTAGTAGCATGTATTCTTCCGGATAGCCGGTTAATTAAGCAATAAACTGCATAGATGTGGCAGACCAACTGGTATAACTGCCACATGTGTCACAGATAAACTGAATGGTGCGCGCTAGCCACATCTATGCAGTTAATTGCTTATATTTATATTCCCATAATGAGAATTCGCAAAAAAAAATGTCTTTTCCAAATTTCCCGCTTATTACCGTCAGGTCAGGTGAGTATCTAGAACGGCACAAAGATAACAGCTGACGTCATGCGCTATTTCCCATACAAAATTGAAAAGACTCCGCAACTTTTGTTCATAATTCATTTGATTTTGATTTATATATATATCATATTCTCGATTCATAAATAGTAACAAATGACATTTTGTTAGTAACTATTCAAGTTTCGTAAAACATTTTCCGATTTTATTGCGACCTATATCCGGCGCGCGCACTCAGCGGAAACCCACAGTAATCAGGTCAGAGTTATATTTGCGGTCCGGCATGTTGTTGATGTTGATCGTGCAACCGGAGAAGGTTGAATTGGTGAAAAATCCAGGCGTAAAATTGTTTGTTGATCTCACAGACACTTGAGACAGGCAGCTGGTGTTAGGGATCAAAGCAGAAGATACCGATAAGTTNGGAAGCTGCTATTGGCAGTACATTAGTAGTAATATAGAAGGGCTTTGCTACACCAAATGTAAATATGCTGAAATGGAATCGACAGAAATCCTAGCGCTGTTTATGTTATGAATAAATATCTGAAACTATTTGCCTTGCTAGTATCTTTGTCTGAGTTTGAACACAGGTGAACTTAGTTTAATATGTCAATATGCATGTATCGGAGAGAGTTTACTTTGTGTTTCTATAATTATACAGTGGTTTATGCGAAAGGAAGGGATAAGTGACTGGTTAGTTTGATTTTGTCATGAGGCCCTCCAAGGATTAAACTGTTGTGATATGCACGGCGTATTCTGACTCTGTCGGTACTCGTGATCGGGGTTAAATGAGATACGTGCGCTTTTAGATTTACATAAATTATAATATTACCGGGTTCAGTTAAATGGTATGATTTAATTATATTGCTGAATTAAACGATTTTTTGTTTGTTTTTACTTACAAGATTTAAATTAGTACTTCTTTGAATACCCGGCTTCCTCTGGCGCAACGACGCAATATATAGAAAAAAAATCTCTCGTCGTCAGAAAGCCATATTATCGCAGCTAGATTAAAAACGTCTAAATGACGGGCGAGGATGAATAACTGAGGAAGGAGAACCTACTTCTAGTAAATAGGATATTAAGTAGCTCAACACGTCCCATATCTGACACATATTCTACATGTAGACGTAGTGGTTTTGCAATACAGTTTAGTGTGTGTGATGGCTAATATGACTTACTAAGTGTTAGCGTATGGAGACAGTGAAAGTGGGAAAGAGAGTATACATCATGTTTTTATACATGGTATAGAAAAGAAAACAAATTAGCCAAAGATATTGAGTTGTACAATGTAATAAAAAAAATCACAAACGTTTCTCTTTTTTATACGCGTGTAGTTTGTCATTGCATATATGCAATTTATGAAAACATTTGAAAAGGGATATTCGTCTCGTGAATATACCTTTTTACAGAAAGGTTTGTCCCATGGTTGAAGAAAGGTGTCTAGCCCCGAACAAATGTCACATTCTGGTACTAAATTCAATATATATTTTTATATATTTACTTTATGTTTATGCCTATTATCATTGTTGACATTTAATTTTACATGTATGACGGGAGAAGGCTGTGATGAATTGTAAAAACGTGTGCCCCACCCTTTTTCAATTTTATTGGCAACACATATGTTTAAAGCTATATAAATTTAAATTCTGAATATTGAAAAGAGTGCAATTAACTTCTGATGATAAATAACTACTGTTCAATAAGTTTTAATACGGACTTAGAAATAATATTACTTGGTTTCATAGTGCGGTAAGAAGTTGCAGTTGTCTGACGCCCCTCTCTGGGGGCCCCTTTGGAAACCGTTTCATCTCGCCCAGACCGCTCGTGTTTACTGCCTGGTCAGGTTATGTTATCGGCGCTATTTTTAGCAGGGCTTTCCCGAACAATTCAAGTGGTCAAACTGGACATTTGGAACGGACTATAAATATGGGGATAACGAGGTAACATAAGTGGAAGTGCATACAATACATACATTCATTAAAAAATATATGGCTCTTCACGTGATGTCCCTTTAAAAGAAAATACTTGTTTCCGGATCCCATTCCTCTGTACTTTGTATGTTATGTGATGTAATGCAACTTAATTTGGAATGAAATAAAGTTTATATTAAAAGAAAATACGAAACATGAATGTTTAGAGAGGAAGCACTAGACAATATATGATATCTTATTGTATTGGAAAGCTGTGGTGGGACGGCCCTATGCACCTATCCAGTCTTGATTAGGGGGTAATTCTAACCAACAGCAACACATTCTGAGACGTACTTGAAATAAACAAAGCCGTTTTCATCTAAAGTTTTAAATGAAAAACTTCCTACACTATAGTATTGTTATGACAGGCGAATGACTGATACAACGTATACATTTTTGTAGAAAAAGGATATGGTATAAACAGATTCAAAAATCAGAATGATTGGATGTCAAATCTTTTTCACTCTCTTTGTATCTTTAAGTTACATCTTCTGTGTTGGTGATAGGCGTTAAAAACTCCTAAACCACAAGCATTTACGACACGTTCCAGAAGCATGAGTTTGTTGACCAGCTTTAAACATTTCAGACCATAAACTGTGACTGACACGCTACCAATATCCGCTGTCACCTCTGACGGTCTATATATTGGATGTTTTGGACAAAACACGCAAAGATAGCTGAACATAAAACACTTACGTCGAGTGTGTGACAGTGTTGTGTAATTATGCATCAAGCTCTGTCACACGGACGTGATACCTTAGACAGTATATGGCCTTTCCAAGGCAAACTAGTTCATTATCATCTCCTTTAATGCGAAGGTGTTTATTTTTCCATTGACATAAACATTGCTTCACGTACTCCTAATAAAGATCATAAATTGTCTACTTAAGAGGTGTAACGCATAACTTATGCCTGGATCAAAACCCAACGTTTATGTAAGCTATTTATCAGGAAATTGGATCATCATCATCATGGCAAATCATCATTTTTCTATTTAATCGCAAAGTTGTCTCCCGTTTTACCTGTTCAGAATACCTGTCATTGGTTGCCTTGACAGTCGCTATGGTATGATTGCTCTGTAGCACCATAGGGTATGACATATAGCAAATGGTATTAAACATTACTATGACGTCGAGGGAACAAAAGAAAATGACGTCACAATCGGATTTCTATGGGAGATGTCATTTATAAATCAGTATAACAAGCACATTGCAAGTGAACAAAATGGTATAAAATATAGTATTGAAAGGATACAAGAAAAACTCATCCCCTCCGATGACAGTATGCAAGAGAAATATCAACCCTTTGGGCAAAATTCTTGAATGTGTAGCCCTCTGCTTGACGCAACTCTAGAGTAAGACAATCAAAAATAGCATCTCATGGATTGAGATTGATCTTTGCACCTTCTAGGTAGAAAAAGATTATATTCATCCTCCCCAATACAAACGCATCCAAGTTAAATGATACTGACAGTGATTGGGTTAGAGGGTGTCACAACGCGGCCGACAACAATGGCTTCATCTTTCTGTCACTAATTTGATATCTGTTTACGTCTTTTGTCCGTACATGTGTTGCTGTGCGAAAGATTTACTTCTTCACAACGAAATCGCAATAATGAAAGATGGTTAGGTTATTCTTATAATTGATACGTCAAACGAAATTAACATATAAATTCATGGTGAAATAAAACATGTCTTTATTGAAAAAGTATCCGTTTTACTATATCTTATCGTTCTAACCTGGAACCTGTGGTTTTTTTTCTAACGGTACGGAAATAATTAACCCACATATCCTTTGTTACGTTCTGGACATTATGATTTTTTTAAAGGAAGTTACGTCCTCGGAACACCCAAGGTATATGACGACGGGTGCCTAGAGAGACACTGCTGAAACTAAAGTGACACAGAACTGTCACTGGTTGAGGAACGCTAAGGCTACCGTAGCATTTATTGATATGTTCATGTGTTACAGGGATTGTGTTAACACTAGTCCTGTCATCAGGTAACAGCTGTCTGTGGATTAACATGTACTATATATTGTCAAAAGATCTGGAGTTAGCTCGCAGTAAGATTCATTATGTTGGGTTTGGTTTCTTTTGTTTTACAGTCTAGCAGTGTTCCATCCGGTCATAACGGGTAAACCGGTTATTGTGTTTCAAACTGTTTTGTCACTAATTCATTACTGAGGAAGCCATCACACATTTTTTTTTTTTATCCCAGACAAACATTTATGATATATCCAATGATGAATGTGTATATTGATTAGCTATGAAATATATTTGAACCTAATCTCTGACCGACACGCCATCAATATCCGCTGTCATGTCTGACGGTCTCTGCGGCATTATCTGCACATGGCACGCAATGCATACCGTTGAGCAGCACAGCATGAATTATATGTGAATTAAATAAGGCGTTCACGTAAGCTATTTACTTTGAGTTTATATAGTAGCAGGCGCATAGGACGAACGCGATCCTTGAGTTTCATAATATAATTTCTCAAAACATTTTCTGATCAATCAAAAATATTGGACAACCTGCTTTATTATGCGAATGAGTGACGTCACCAAATTGATGTGTATGACGCAGTGTCTATTGTTCCGATCATAGCGTCACACTAAACTTTTTAACACCTACACCAACACACCTTGACCTAATCCATAAAAGGCATTACTCGTACATGTACGTATCATACTAGTGAAACTTTGCTAATTCTGTACGATCTGCCAAAAACTTGATATACGCACTATACCAAACACATGGAATATATGATAAATTAGTTTTAAGATTAACTTATCTATATATTTAATCCCGACTCTGTATATATAATTTGGGCGATTTCATCTGTCACCACCAATGCCTTATACTTTTGTTTGTGCGTCATTGCATCAATTTCTTAAAATATGAAGACATACTCATTGTATTGTTCATTTATTGATCAACAAATTTCCACAGTGAATAAATCGACAGCGTTATTACATATACTGTTTGATCTAAGAGAGGACATATGCTCTGTGAAAAGAATCTAGATCAGGCCGGAGATTTAATGGCACGCACAAGGGTAATGGGTAACAAAAGCAAGCGTCTCGGAGACCGATCCATCAAAGTACGCAGTGAGCTGTTGGTGGTTGATATTACTTTACCGTGTATAACGTTAACAGATGTGCGAACGTACTTTTAGTGTACATGTATGTAGTGCAATATGGTTAAATTGAAATAGGCCTCCAATCGAAAAGAACCGGTACTATTGGCAAACGTTCATACCAGCTATGTAGCAATATCAATAACCTAAAGATCGCTGATATTAATAATTGATAGCTTACATTTATGATTGCAAGTCGGATGTAGCAGCACAGTGCACCAAATCAAAATGCATACACACAATTCGTCGTGTAATTTTATATCATCTAAAGTTCTTTTGTAGTAATGATACTTTAATGATATTTTTTTTGTATAAATCGTCCAAGGTCATATGAAGAGGATGCCTAACGAGCACTTTCGAGAAGTAGGGGAGTGAGAAATTAAATGTAGATTCCCAATGTTGCAATGGATACAGCATATCGATTTTGTTTCTTTAATGTTCCTAAAAATATGCCACAAAAAAATCTGCTTCATGCAGGGACGTCTATATAAAGCAATAAACAACTTACATATATATCCGTCCTATGTCAAATCCACTGCTTATCGTTTATGAAGTCCATGTGTCCAGCGAGTGGTAGTTCTCAGTTCAATTGGAAACTAGAACAAGAGGCCCATGGGCCTAAACGGTCACCTGAGTCTACAGTATTTATTTTTGTTGTTGAAATATGTACCAATTTGAGTAAAAAATAGTATAATGTTAACTTAACTTTGTCAGGACCATGAGCTGATCATTCCTAGACCAATTTTAAGTGAGATCGGCCTATTAGAACTTAGTAGCAAAATAGC